>NC_068355.1:124908471-124928471 GCF_020536995.1 Dreissena polymorpha | reverse complement strand
AGGTCAGAGGTCAACTATATGTGGCCCAAATCGCTTATTTTATTAATACTTTTGCAATATTGAAGATAGCAACTTGATATTTGGCATGCATGTGTATCTCATGGAGCTGCACATTTTGAGTGGTGAAAGGTCAAGGTCATCCTTCACAAGGTCAAGGTCATCCTTCAAGGTCAAACATCATATAGGGGGACATTGTGTTTCACAAACACATCTTGTTCAATTTATGTTAAATGTTTTCTATTACAGAATTACCACTGGGTATAGAAAGTTGTACAGTGTACAATGGCGATACAACTTCACCTTGCAACACTGGAAATGCTGCTTGTTCTGGCGGAAAGTGTCAGTGTGTTGCAAACTACTACAGATCTGGAGACAACACATGTAGTTCAAGTATGCTTTAGATCTGATACTTGATAGTTATATACAAGATTACAAACCAAATGTTTGTCTTGTTTCTGTTCACATGTGTTTCTTGCGCTGTTCACATTGATCTATAAATGTTTGAGTCTTTGTTATAGATGTTTTCACCTAATAAATACTCCCTGGGATATGATTTTCTAACAAAAATGACACTACTAAACATAGGCTTGTTTGTGGTGTCTGGTTAACATATTTTATTATTACAAATAGGCTATATAATAAGCAGTCATAAAACAGAAAGGTTTGTTATTAAAATTTAAATCTACCTTATTCATGTGGATTATAGTTCTTCTTGCAAAGAATTTGAGGTATACAGCAGATTCCACTTAATTGAATATCGGATAATCGAATAATTAGGTTAATTGAATTGAAATTGAAAAAGCAAACCATTTGCATCTTTTCTCGTTGTAAAAACTCCACATATTCTGATAGGAAATATGGCCTGTTTTGGTTAATTGAATAGCCAATTTTCTATTGCACACTATAATCCACACTATAATCCAGCAAAGAATGTCACAAATCTCCAAGGATACGCATCGTATCGACGATTTTGACAGACACGCTCAATTGACTGCCTTTGTTTTCATTTCACACCATGCATGTATGCAGCGTCTTTCAAGCGTCACGTGAGTAAGATGTGTAATATGCGAGCAAGTACAATGCAAACACTGGAGTCTCCGGTGTGCAGTCAGGTGCAAACTTTCGAATGCAAACTGTCCAGTAACACACTTCAACAGTTTGTTGACGCTTAGAAACAATTAAAGAGTGTTTTGCTGATTAGAAACAAACTGTTGACGTGTCTTGCTCGACATTTTTCAATAGGTGATGGAATGTTACACTATATTCTCAGTTCATGTATATAAACCTACACAACTGCGTCACAGTAAATCATATCTAAACATGATGTCGAACAATCGAAAACGCGCACATTTGTCAAAACATCGCAGTCTTAGCACTGCAGATCATGTTTTCACAATAACCAAAATTAAATCCAGTATTGACCAGATTTTCCGGTAAATCAGTACACAGTACATTATCTGTTTCAATACTAAATTTCCTGAAAGAGTGTAACGTCAAAGATACAGCATTTTATCCCATTTTTATACCGACATTGACGGTATAACACCATATGGAATAAACTAGCCTGTCTCCCACCTTGTTGAATATACCTGTCGCGTGCACGGACTACTATTGATTCAACCACTGAATGATTTTTCATAGGAAATCTCTAGAGTTGAGAAAACGTTGGCTTTAAAATTATAAATACGACCTACAACCTTTAGATCTAGTGAAGGGACTTAATTTTTCCCCATCCGTAAATGAATCAGCTGATTGATGGCGTCATAAAATGACTTTTTTAAACGCTTTACGTGTCGAAACGATGTTTTGATTATGCATGAAAAGCACAATTTCCAGGAGGATTACACCCGGTTAGTGATAACATTGGAAATATAACTGATTCCGTATAATTGAATACTCCGGATAATTGAATATTCGGACGTGACAAATGGGCTATTCAATTAAGCGAAATCTACTGTATTGCTGTTCATCTGTCCCTTATAGTCTGTTGGTTGGTCTGTGTTTATTCGTTTTCTATCATTAATATTGGCATGCTGCTTACATGGAAGGAATGGAAGAACATATTTTACTTTGAGGTCAACAGGTCTGAGATCCTACTATCTTGTTGCATGAAAACTGTTTTTAAGCTCTTTTGGGGGGAGCATATAGTTGCCGCTTTGTCTGTCCGTCCGTGTGTCCATCCGTCTGTCTGTGCACAATTTTTGTCTGGGCTATTTCTCAGCAACTAATGCCCGGAATTCAATGAAACTTTATGGGAAGCTTCACTACCAAGAGGAGATGTTCATAACATCAGCGGGTTCTGGTCGGATGATTTTTCACAGAGTTATGGCCCTTTGAAATTTTTTATAAAAAATTATTTTCCCCCCAACTACTGTACCCTCAAGACGTTATCTTTTATCTGAATATATAGTGCAATATTGTGACAAAAAAAAACTTTGGGGAGCATTACCCGTCTCCGACGGTTTCTTGTCTTTTAATAGAACGCTTTAACTGAGGATGATATCAGTTAGTATGCTATAAGACTTTCTTTCAATATAAGTAGAACGCTTTAACTGAGGATGATATAAGTAAGTATGCTGTAAGACTTTGTAATCAAGTGCTTGGTACATGTAAGCTTTAAGGATTTCATGTTATGTGTTTTCTGTCCGCATGTGGGTCCATGCATACCTGTATTCATGCTTTAACGTTTTCTTTTTACAACTTCTTCTAAATCTGAAACTTTTAGGAATTATTTTTGACTGACCTGTTTTCAAAGTTGTTAAATCATTTTAGGTTTGTTGCATCTGCAGGTCACTAGAGCTGATTTTGTTCAAATCATGCCCCTACGTTCAAAACTAGCTAAGCCTCGGAATTCTTGGGATTCATATGATTTATAAAGATTCATATAGAAAAACAACGGTAAAAATATTATTCTCTAAAATGATAAGGCCCAGAGGTGTTATATTTGGCATATAAAATCATGGAGTGATCATTTACCAAGTTTGTTATAATCATGCCCCTGTGGTTAAGATTTGCATGGCCTTAGGGGTATCTTGTTGCCTTTATATGTATATAATGAAAACATAAAAAATTGAACGCAGGATTATTGTTTGAAGTTATTTTTTATTATAATCAGGATTTTACAGATTGAGATCTCAAAAGAAACTTCCACAATTGGCTGGCTTTTTTTTTACAACAGTAGTAGTAAACTTTACAAATCTATTTATCTGAAACTACAAGGTACAGAGGTTTGTAATTGTCATGTAACATTGTAAGGTGGTCCTCAACCAAAATTGTTCAGATCATGCCTCTGGGTTCACAACTGACCTCTTAGATTGTTTGATTCTCTCAAATGTATACTGAGAGAACTACATAAATATTCACCTATACACTGTAACTCCAATATAACGCGGATGACGGGGTCCAAGCCACGCAACAGCGTTATAAACGGATCCGCATTATAAGTTTTGAGCTCATTTATTGCAGGTAATAAAACAGGTATAGTATAGCCTAAAATATAGGTCCTGTGTATTGCCATGCTGTGTTGTCATCCGCAAATACATGCATATAAACCGAATCGTATCGATAACAGTATACATACCGCTTTTCTAATGTGCACATTTATCCGATAATCCAATCAAGTTACAACATCACTTAAAAAAATAATAATCTTGAACATTTATGACGATAAATATAGTTATGAATTTCACAAACACAACTATATGCATACGCCATTTTCAGAAGTGTAAAGAGAACAGTGCAATATGAGGCAGAGCTTTCATTGAACGAACGAATTTAAATTTAGATTGAATTCAATATGATACATGTACAAAGAAATGTTTTATTGCGTCATACGCAGTCATGCAAAAAAGGTGCTTTCCTGGGACATTCTGATACCGGGAAAACATGAAAGTGAATCTCTGTTAGCAATTACACTGCGTTAGCATGTATATAAATCGTCTGGATTATTTAATTTCTCGTACACGAACTGAAAGATTAAATGACTAAATACTAGAATGATAATGAAATGACAGAAAAACTTGTTTTATACTGTGCGCAGTATATTTCAAAGCCGCCCCTTTAACATACTATTAGTCAAACTGCAATCATATCAAAGTTAGAATGTTTTTATCGTTTTGAATAACTTTACTTTTATAATTATTTGGCTTGCACTTAACCTATTGAAATTAGCGCACCGAACCGCTCTGATAGGGAACACATGTAATAAACACTGACACGCGAGTTGTTCACACCTTTATTGACATTACACAACAGATTAACACCAATTAGCCGTCGGTGTTATTTAACCTCAAAGCGATTAAATTGGTTCAACGGACAGTTAAATATAGCAATCAAGATGTGATCGCCGCCATCTTTGAATTGTCTGAAAATACATGAAGTTGCATAACATGGATTTGAATCAGAAATGGAAGGTTGGAGAAAAAACGGGATCCAAGACTCATCTTCGTTATATTGGATTCAGCGCTATAACGGAGAGCGTTATATTGGAGTTACAGTGTATTTATATATTTGTAATCATATTTTTATTCCCCCAGGTCTGTCATTGTATGCGTGTGTCCCAAAACTTTTACCTTGGTAAAAGGTTTGAAATAACTTTTGCAATATTGAAGATTGCAACTTGATATTTGGCATGCATGTGTATATCATGGAGCTGCACATTTTGAGTGGTTAAAGGTCAAGGTCATCCTTCGAGGTCAAAGGTCTTTTTTTACTAAAATAGCTGCCGTGTGGCTGCAAAGCGGCACAATAGGGGGCATTGTGTTTCACAAACACAGCTATTGTTATTTATGTAAAATTACTTATTATTTATATTCTCCTATTTTTATGCCCCCCTTCGAAGAAGAGGGGGTATATTGCTTTGCTCATGTCGGTCTGTCGGTCGGTCGGTCCGTCCACCAGGTGGTTGTCAGACGATAACTCAAGAACGCTTGGGCCTAGGATCATGAAACTTCATAGGTACATTGATCATGACTCGCAGATGACCCCTATTGATTTTGAGGTCACTAGGTCAAAGGTCAAGGTCACGGTGACCCAAAATAGTAAAATGGTTTTTGAATGATAACGCAAGAACACATATGCCTAGGATCATGAGACTTCATGGGTAGATTGATCATGACTCGCAGATGACCCCTATTGATTTTGAGGTCACTAGGTCAAAGGTCAAGGTCACGGTGACCCAAAATAGTAAAATGGTTTTTGAATGATAACGCAAGAACACATATGCCTAGGATCATGAGACTTCATGGGTAGATTGATCATGACTCGCAGATGACCCCTATTGATTTTGAGGTCACTAGGTCAAAGGTCAAGGTCACGGTGACCCGAAATAGTAAAATGGTTTCCGGATGATAACTCAAGAATGCATACGCCTAGGATAATGAAACTTCATGGGTAGATTGATCATGATTCGCAGATGACCCCTATTGATTTTGAGGTCACTAGGTCAAAGGTCAAGGTCACGGTGACCCGAAATAGTAAAATGGTTTTCGGATGATAACTCAAGAACGCATGTGCCTAGGATCATGAAACTTCACAGGTAGATTGATCATGACTCGCAGATGACCCCTATTGATTTTGAGGTCACAAGGTCAAAGGTCAAGGTCACTGTGACCCGAAATAGTAAAATGATTTTCGGATGATAACTCAAGAACGCTTTTGCCTAGGATCATGACACTTCATAGGTACATTGATCGTGACTCGCAGATGACCCCTATTGATTTTCAGGTCACTAGGTCAAAGGTCAAGGTCACAGTGACAAAAAACGTATTCACACAATGGCTGCCACTACAACGGACAGCCCATATGGGGGGCATGCATGTTTTACAAACAGCCCTTGTTATATATGTGTAATCATATTTTTATGCCCTTGGATCCAATGATCGGGGGTTTATTGTTTTAGGCCTGTCTGTCTGTCTCCAAACTTTAACCTTGGTTAAAGTTTGGTTAAAGTTTTGCAATAACTTTAGAAATATTGGAGATACCAACTTGATATTTGGCATGCATGTGTATATCATGGAGCTGGTGTAAGGTCAAGGTTATCCTTCAATGTCAAAGGTCAACTAGAAATGGCGCGGCAGAGGCCGACGCGTATCCCCACGCCGAATGTTTGACCTAGGTGTGCCCCAGGGTTGGTAATGGGGCCATGCATAGCTGAGATTGACCGTATTGTCATAAGAGAAGTTCATCATCAATTAGAAGTGAATTGGTGTAGAAATGAAGAAGTTATAGTAAAAGGCAATTTTGGGTGGGTGTGACATATGTGGGTAGGGCGCCCCAGGGTTGGTAATTGTGCCATGCATAGTTGAGATTGACCGTATTGTCATAAGAGAGGTTCAGTATCAATTTGAAGTGAATCGGTGTAGAAATGAAGAAATTATAGTAAAAGGCAATTTTGGGTGGGTGTGGTCTATGTGGGCGGGGCGCCCCAGGGTTGGTAATGGGGCCATGCATAGTTGAGATTGACTGTATTGTCATAAGAGAAGTTCAATATCAATTTGAAGTGAATCGGTGTAGAAATGAAGAAATTATAGTAAAGGCAATTTTTGGTGGGTGTGGTCTATGTGGGCGGGGCCCCAGGGTTGGTTATGGGGCCATGCATAGTTGAGATTGACCCTAATGTCATAAGAGAAGTTCAGTATCAATTTGAAGTGAATCCGTGTAGAAATGAAAAAATTATAGTAAATGGAATTTTTTGCTGGGTGTGGCCTATGTGGGCGGGCGCCCCAGGGTTGGGATTGGGGCCATGCATAGTTGAGATTGACCCTAATGTCATAACAAAAGTTCAGTATCAATTTGAAGTGAATCCGTGTAGAAATGAAAAAATTATAGTAAATGGAAATTTTTGGTGGGTGTGGCCTATGTGGGCGGGGCGCCCCAGGGTTGGGAATGGGGCCATGCATGGTTGAGATTGACCGTATTGTCATAAGAGAGGTCCAGTATCAATTTGAAGTGAATCGGTGTAGAAATAAAGAAGTAAATGTAAAATAACCTAAAAAAATGAGTGATAATTTCTGAAGCGGCCCCACCCCAACTGCTATAACTTTTGACCCAGGGGTCAGATCAAAATTCCAAATAGAAATGGCGCGGCAGAGGCCGACGCATATCCCCACGCCGAATGTTTGACCTAGGTGTGCCCCAGGGTTGGTAATGGGGCCATGCATAGCTGAGATTGACCGTATTGTCATAAGAGAAGTTCATCATCAATTAGAAGTGAATTGGTGTAGAAATGAAGAAGTTATAGTAAAAGGCAATTTTGGGTGGGTGTGACATATGTGGGCAGGGCGCCCCAGGGTTGGTAATTGTGCCATGCATAGTTGAGATTGACCGTATTGTCATAAGAGAAGTTCAGTATCAATTTGAAGTGAATCGGTGTAGAAATGAAGAAATTATAGTAAAAGGCAATTTTGGGCGGGTGTGGTCTATGTGGGCGGGGCCCCAGGGTTGGTAATGGGGCCATGCATAGTTGAGATTGACCGTATTGTCATAAGAGAGGTTCAGTATCAATTTGAAGTGAATCGGTGTAGAAATGAAGAAATTATAGTAAAAGGCAATTTTGGGTGGGTGTGGTCTATGTGGGCGGGGCGCCCCAGGGTTGGTAATGGGGCCATGCATAGTTGAGATTGACTGTATTGTCATAAGAGAAGTTCAATATCAATTTGAAGTGAATCGGTGTAGAAATGAAGAAATTATAGTAAAGGTAATTTTGGGTGGGTGTGGTCAATGTGGGCGGGGCCCCAGGGTTGGTTATGGGGCCATGCATAGTTGAGATTGACCCTAATGTCATAAGAGAAGTTCAGTATCAATTTGAAGTGAATCCGTGTAGAAATGAAAAAATTATAGTAAATGGAATTTTTTGGTGGGTGTGGCCTATGTGGGCGGGCGCCCCAGGGTTGGGATTGGGGCCATGCATAGTAGAGATTGACCCTAATGTCATAACAAAAGTTCAGTATCAATTTGAAGTGAATCCGTGTAGAAATGAAAAAATTATAGTAAATGGAAATTTTTGGTGGGTGTGGCCTATGTGGGCGGGGCGCCCCAGGGTTGGGAATGGGGCCATGCATGATTGAGATTGACCGTATTGTCATAAGAGAGGTCCAGTATCAATTTGAAGTGAATCGGTGTAGAAATAAAGAAGTAAATGTAAAATAACCTAAAAAAATGAGTGATAATTTCTGACGCGGCCCCACCCCAACCACTATAACTTTTGACCCAGGGGTCAGATCAAAATTCCAAATAGTGCAGGGTCGCACATATGCTCATAGCTACCATGTGTGTAAGTTTCAAGGTTCTAGTGCTTTTAGTGTAGGAGGAGATAGTGGCCAGGACGGACGGACAGACGGACGGACGGACGGCGGAGATAACCACAATATCCCCACCTTTTTTTCAAAAAGCGTGGGGATAATTATATGGCTTCAAAGCGGCGCAATAGGGGGCATTCTGTTTCTGACAAACACATCTCTTGTTATTTATATAAAATTATTTATTATCCCCACGCTTTTTGAAAAGCGTGGGGATATTGTGGTTATCTCCTCCGTCTGTCCGTCCTGGCCACTATTATCTCCTACACTATTAGCACTAGGACCTTGAAACTTACACATGGTAGCTATGAGCATATGTGTGACGGTGCACTATTTAGAATTTTGATCTGACCCCTGGGTCAAAAGTTATGGGGGTTAGGGTGGGGCCGGGTCAGAGATTTTCCTGCGACTGCGATTTGAAAAAGGCTCATAACTACTGTGTCCCTTCAGATATTGCTTTCTTATTTGGTTTGCATGTGTATTTGGACAAGACCTTTCCATGCGCATATAAAATTTTACCCCTGTGACCTTTACTTTGAACTTTCGGTCAGCTTTCAGGTTTCGAAATCTGCGACCGCGATTCGAAAATGTCTCATACCTACTGTGCCCCTTCAGATATTGCTTTCATATTTGGTATGCATGTGTATCTAGACAACACCTTTCCATGCACACACAATTTTTTACCCCTTTGACCTTGACCTTGAACTTAGGGTCAGTTTTCAGGTTTCGAAATCTGCAACTGCGATTCGAAAAAGGCTCATAACTACTGTGTCCCTTCAGATATTGCTTTCATATTTGGTATTCATGTGTATCTGGACAAGACCTTTCCATGCGCATACATTTTTTTTACTTCTGTGACCTTGACCTTGAACTCGGGCCAGTTTTCAGATTTTGAAATCTGCAACCGCGATTCAAAAAGGCTCAGAACTACTGTATCCCTTCAGATATTGCTTTCATATTTAGTATGCATGTGTATCTGGACACCACCTTTTCAGGCGCATACAATTTGTCCCCTGTGACCTTGACCTTGAACTTGGGGTCAGTTTTCAGGTTTCAAAATCTGCGACCGCGATTCGAAAAAGGCTCATATCTACTGTGTCCCTTCAGATATTGCTTTCATATTTGGTATGCATGTATATCTGGACAACACTCTATGGGCATACAAAATTTTACCTCTGTGACCTTGAACTTGGGGCCAGTTTTCAGGTTTTGAAATCTGCGACCGCGATTCGAAAAAGGCTCATAACTTCTGTGTCCTTTCAGATATTGCTTTCATATTTGGTATGCATGTGTATCTGGACAACACCTTTCTGTGCCTATAAAATGTTTGACCCCTGTGACCTTGACCTTGAACTTGAGGTCAGCGTTCAGGTTTCGAAATCTGCGACTGCGATTCGAAAAAGGCTCATCCCTGCTATGTCCCTTCAGATATTGCTTTCATATTTGGTTCGAATGTGTATCTGGACAAGACCTTTCCATGCACATGAAATTTTTTACCACTGTGACCTTGACCTTGAACTCAGGGTCCGCGTTTAAATTTTGAAATCTATTATGTTGTTATCTACCCAATCAGAAGAAGTGCAAGCATTTTCATTGGACAAAGGAATTTTTCAACAATGAAGCTTGTCTATTGAAAACACATATAGAGTTACGCAGTAGTGGCGCAGAGATGTATTAAGTAGTCAATTGTTTGTGTTAACTCATCTGTGAAATGGTTTAGCTCATCCATCTAATGTTTATACAAGGGATTATAAAATATTGGCGCAAAGGGACACCTGTATATGAGAGAAGAGATAGAATGTATTCAAGCATAACAAGAAATATCTTTAAAAAAGATATACGGCGTTGATAGTTCAATGAATGAGATAAGGGATAGCGAATGTCTTTTTCTGTGCAGTTCTTAGCTGCATCACACGCAGTACGGAGTGTTACGCGGAGTTTTCGCGGCTTATTTTACATTATTACATATTGCTGGTCATAAACCTATAGATACAAAACAGAAAACCAAAAGAAGAATGGAAGTGAAATTAAAACATATGAGTCAACCCGCCACACGCCAAGTATCCGTATTTATAGGCGCGTTCTTCGAACAAATCTGTTTTAGTGGTTTGTCGGGCATTGCTATTTGATTTGATTATTAACAGTATCGAGAATCATTGGGCTCATGCTTTATACATTAGTCAATATGGTGGAATAATTATTGTTAAATTAATAAAAAATAATATGTATCATAGTATTGTTTAAAACACATTAAGAATCTATTATTGACAAACCATAATTATATTGCTAAATATCTTCATTTAACATATTTCTGGTCTAAAGAAAATTCCAGGTCACCTAGTTCACGGATAGCGTCTTTATTATATAACAATTATTTTACTGGCCGCGAACTCAGGTGATGACCTGTATATAAACTCTGACATTCACACACTGGCCGCGAATTGACCCGATACCTCGCGGGTTGAAATGCAGTGCCTTAAAGTAAGGCCTCACTTCCACTGCTCTTTATACTTTTACATGTTAACATGTTGACAGGAATATGGAAGTAAGTACTAAATATGAGAACATAGCCTTTAAGTATAAATGCTTTTGCGCAAGTGATCCTCTGAAAATAAAAGGTGAACTGTATTGATGTCGAGAATTGAGTGTAAAACTGTTCTATCTATTAAGCCTTTTCATTAGAGATAAAATTGTTTCATGCAGTAAAACAGTGTTACAAAGACGCGGATATGTTTCCAATGTTCTGGTGGTATACTCAAATCAGCCAATGGAATAAATGAAGTGTATTCATTCGTACCTAGCCGCGGGAAATTTTATTTGAATTTTATTGGACACTTACAAAGGTCAGGTAAGGTGAAAAGCTGGCTTAATACAGCTACGCCGAAAAAGCATGAGAAACTCATGGAATAGAGCCTCAAGAATCTATAAAAGGGCTGAAACTTTCAATTTGTTCAATTACACTTTTAGACTCATTACTGAAAGGCACATCAAAGACAGACATGAAATTCAACATTTTCATTGTTGTGTACAAGATTGCGATAGAAAATTTCTGAGACGCTACTATTTATTTCAAAACATAACTTTTCCAAAACAGAAGCAAGAAGATTGGCTATAAGAGAGCATGTTCAGCCATCTCATAAGTCATTTCAATGAGGATGACATGTACATAATGGACGTCAGTGAAGTTGATTCAGTATTAGATTTGTTAGGAGAGCAGGATGAGGAGGAGAAATTAGGGTATAGATTTTCACTCATTTTTAGCGAGGCTGTTTTCGGAGAAAACCTGAGCTATTGTCATAGCCAGCTTGTCTGCCGTCCGCCGTAGGCGTCGTGCTAAAACCTTAACATTTGCTCTAAAACCAAAGTGAAACTTTGAAACTTCATATGTAGATGCACCTTGATAAGTTCTACACGCAACACCCATTTTTGGGTCACTAGGTCAAAGGTCAAGGTCACTGTGACCTCTTATATCAAACTTTAACATAGGCTCTAAAATCAAAGTGCTTCCACCTACAACTTTGAAACTTCATATGTAGATGCACATTGATGGGGCTACACGCAACACCCATTTTGGGTCAGTAGGTCAAAGGTCAAGGTCACTGTGATCTCTAAAAAAAAAAAATCTGACAAGCTTTCGCAGACGAGCACGACACCCTTTAGGCGGTGCTCTTGTTTAGGTTATTTTACATTAACTTCTTAATTTCTACTCCGAATTACTTCAAATTTATACTGAACATCTCTTATTACAATACGGTCAATCTCGACTATGCATGGCCCCATTACCAACCCTGGGTCAAACATGCGGTGTGGGGATTCATGTCGGCCTCTGCAGCGCCATTTCTAGTTATTAGCGAGGCTGTTTTCGGAGAAGACCCAAGCTATTGTCATAGCCAGCTCGTCGTCTGCCGTCCACTGTAGGCGTCGTGCTAAAACCTTAACATTGGCTATAACTTTTTAAATATTGAAGATAGCACCTTGATATTTGGCATGCATGTGTATCTCATGGAGCTGCACATTTTGAGTGGTAAAATTTCAAGGTGAACATCATCCTTCAAGGTCTAGGGTCGAAAAAAAACAAAGTCAATGGAAGTAATAAGCTTTAAATGGATATAGTTATCTGACCTGCCCACGTATATATTTTTGTTAAATAAATCAAAGCGGCGCAGTAGGCGGCATTGTGTTTCTGATAAACACATTGAGATAAAAGGTCAAGGTCATCCTTTACGGTCTATGGTAAAAAATACAGATTTAAGGGAAGTAATAAGCTTTAAAAAGGGAAAAAATTATTCAATATTGAACATAGCCACTTTATATGTTTGGCATGCATGTGTATCTCATGGAGCTGAACATTTTGAGTGGTGAATCTACAGTCACGGTAGTGGCTTTTAATTATTTGCTACTAAAAATAGAGATTTGTTACATACAATTATTTTCAAGGGAAGTAATGTATGTAATTATAAATCTCATATTATATATTTCCTTACCAAGAATTGAAGTTCTTTTCACAGTTACTGTACAGATTTATTATTTTGATTATTTATAACCCAAATGATAGATTTGTCAAAGTTTTTTTTTAATGATACAATTATAATTTCTTTGATGTTCATTATATACCTGTGGACTCATGTCCATAGATACATGATCAACTCTGGCTATGATCTCTTTTAAACCACAGGCCTTGGTTGTCAGTGATGTCTGACATGGTCATAATTGACTGTGAGACCCTCCTCTCCCCCCCCCCCCCCCCCCCCCCCCCCCCCCGGTTGGATTGGACAAAATTCAAGGGAAGTGATAACCTTTAAAGGCAGATGATTTCTATACCTGCCAAATGATAAAAAGAAATGTTATTTCAATGCGACGCAGTAGGGTGCATTGTGTTTCTGACAAAAACATCTCTTGTTAGGTCACTAGGTCAAAGGTCAAGGTCACTGTGACCTCTAAAAAAAAAATAATTCTGACAAGTATACGCAGCCGTTATGCGGTGCTCTTGTTTTTATTTTTGAGCCCGCTCAATTGTCAGAGTTTTCTATAGGTATCATGATCTTTTGAAACAAATAAGTATTTTTTCAGTAAATTGCAACCGCGCCTTTGAACGGTTAGAAAAATGTCGGATCAGTGTGGGACTTCATATTACAAATGCGAGGTTGCACTTTGTTGACAAAATACTTATTTGTTAAAAAAGATCATGATACCTATAGAAAACTCTCACGAATGAGTCGGCTCTCCACTTTATCCCATTAAAAATGGTGAAATATTTAAAAAGACATCATTACAAATGTTAACTGGGTCGCACTTTATTCTCCCAACACAGATCTTAAAAAGTCACGTGATATATAGGCACCGTGATTATACATGTGTATCACAAATTGAATTGTTCATTTTGTTTCTTGAAAATACAAGGGACCTTTCGGTTACAATAATGCCTTGAAGTGTCGAAACTGGCAATTATTAAACCCCATATGATAAAAGAGAGCTTAAAAAGCATGGTAAAAACAAGAAACTACTTTGCAGGAAAGTGATCGAGGGCCATCTTTGATGTCTTGCTGATAAATAAAAGCACTTTGAACTTAAACATAAGTGTAGAATGTTCAATGATGCTTAAGTTCTTTTTCCTCTGAAAATTAAACTTATAACAGAAAGACTAAATGTTTTCTATTACAGAATTACCACTGGGTATAGAAAGTTGTTCAGTGTACAATGGCGATACAACTTCACCTTGCAACACTGGAAATGCTGCTTGTTCTGGCCGAACATGTCAGTGCGTTGAAAACTACTACAGATCTGGAGACAACACATGTAGTTCAAGTATGCTTTAGATCTGATATTTGATAGTTATTTACAAGATTACAAACCAAATTTTGTCTTTTTTCTGTACACACATGTTTCTTGCACAGTTCATTTTTACCTTTATTTATTTGAGGAATTGCTATAGATTTTTGGTATTGGCATGTCATTTTGTATGTTCAGTTCTATCAAAATTGTTTAAATCATGCCCCTGGGTTCACAACTGACCTCTCCCTGGGTTTTCTTGTTTCTCATACCTTTGTAGTTGTATACTGTTTTGTTTTTATGCCCCCGGATCGAATGATTGGGGGTATATTGTTTTTGGCCTGTCTGTCTGCCTGTCATTCTGTCCCAAAACTTTAACCTTGGTTAAAGTTTTGGGATAACCTTTGAAATATTGAACATAGCAACTTGATATTTGGCATGCATGTGCATCTCATGGAGCTGCACATTTTGAGTGGTGAAAGGTCAAGGTCATCCTTCAAGGTCAAAGTTCAACAAAAAAATCAAAGCGGCGCATTAGGGGGCATTGTGTTTCTGACAAACACATCTCTTGTTTTTTTTCATTTTTTTCCAAATCATTTCCTCTGGGTTCAAAACTATTGATTTATTTCATTAAATTTTTTATCTATGTGTTATTATTTTGAGAGGCATGGTATTTGTATAGTAAAATCTTGTTTAAATTATACTTTCCTTCGATTAAACAAAAGAATTGTATTTTTAGTTGTTTGCTTGCGAACAACTAAGGTTAGTACTATGCGTTGCAAGTTGGTCTGCTCATAACTACGCTAAGCCTGATAACTGCCGCATCTGCCACATCTCTCGAAATTTCATCCGATCTTCACCAAACTTGGTCAGAAGTTGTATCTCGATGATGTCTAGGTCAAGTTCGAATATGGGTCATGCCAGGTCAAAAACTAGGTCACGGGATCACTTAGTGTGTTTTAAACTGAAAGTTTGTTTGGACCATAACTATGTCATTTATTGTTAGATTTTAAAATGACTTGGTACATTTGTTCACCATCATGGGATGGTGCGTTGTGTGAATAAAGTACGTCAATATCTAAAAGGTCAAGGTCACACTTGGAGTTCAAAGGTCAAATGGTTGTCCGGGCCATAATTTTGTCATTTGTTGAGAGATTTTAAAATCATTTGGCAAATTTTTTCACCATCATTGGACAGTGTGTCGTGCGAAAGAATTGCGTCCATATCTCCAAGGTCAAGGTCACACTTTGAGTTCAACGATCATAAATGAGCTTGTCTGGACCATAACTATGTCATTCATTGTAAGATTTTAAAATCATTTGGCACATTTGTTCACTGTCATTGGACGGTGTGTTGCGCGAAAGAATTATGTCGATATCTCCAAGGTCAAGGTCACACTTAAAGTTCAAAGGTCAAAACTGGCCATAATTGTAGCAACCCTGACAAAAAATTCAACTCACAGAAATCTTAAATGTTTTGATATAATATTAAAGATCTCATTTAATACTGCTCAGATCAGTTTGAATTATTAATTTATATCTACTACATCCAAAGTTATGGTAATTTGAATCTTCGGAAAAAATGCCATTTTGGGGAAAATTATGCCTATTAAAAGCGTTCACATTTTGTGTCGATTCGCGGACCCGCTTTCTATAAAATTTGGCTTCTTTTTTCTGTATAATTTTTTCTATACATGGTATCGTACTGAAATTTGGCATACTGATGGCATTTTTCCTGTAGATCTCAATAAAAGCATTGATTTGTTGATCAGAAATTGATATAGTACCCTAATTTTGATTTAAAAAGTGCCAATTATATATATTTTTTTGTCGAGGAGCATAACACCACAATATATTCGTTGAAAGTATAAAAATACTTTAATAACTTAATTAAGTCTTACCACATTCAACAAACGTACTGCAATAATGTCAAGTGTGTACAAAAGGGAAAATTCAATAAAACATTTCAATACATTTAAACTATACACAATTTCTCAAAGTAGATCTAGGTCCTTTTTGTACAGTTCGTATGATGCTTGATATTTCTCATCTCATGTTTGGAAAACAGCCGGCCATTGTCTTCCAGGTTCACTCTTCAAACAATCAGGAAATATCCAGTCTAGAATTAACTCAAATTTTACACTTTGGATATCTGCTCGCACTGACAAAACAAACACTCCTTTTTGTCTACATGCTGTCATGAGATTCACTTTCATTTCATTGCCTTCTTTTTTTACAACACAAGGGTACAAGTTGTTACGATTTTACAGTTATGTAGTCTTCTTCTGATACAGCACTCCTTCTAAATAGAGGGTGGCATAAAGGTTAAGGAGTGAAAAAACTGTACAGAGGTGCTCAGTTGGGTGTTAATTCAAAATTATTTACATTGTAAGTGTCTCCAGATGGATAAGTGGTACAATGACAGCCACTGGAGTAAGGATTTTGAAAACTGCTACTGTGGCTTCCTCATGTACCGGGTATATGGCATTATGGGGAGGGAGGGAATTCAATTGTTTGACTGTTCTTGGGTATAATAGGAATGTATTTGTCTATTCAGGTTTGTACATGTATGTGTCTAAAGCATTGGTTACTGATGAGTTATCATGAGTATGGATCACTAGTCGACAGGAACAAGAAGAATATCAGGAGGAATGATGGCAACTACATGGTGGATAATTGTATACAGCATGATGAGGCGGAATTTTGTTCTGCATGTTTCAAGTCATTCTCTATAATATTTATAGTCTGAAAGTCGTCAAGAAAACAACTTTCCATATCTTCTGATTTGCATCATTTGTATCGGTTGAATATTTCAACGTCAATTTCATTTGTCAATGTACTGGATTTTTTCACATTGCTTGGTTATGTCTTATGATGGAGTTGCAGCAGAGTCCCACATCCTTGCAGAAGGCACCTGGATACTCTTACACCTTTATCACAGCCAGAAACACTACAAAAATAACAAAACATACCAAAATATATATTTTTACAAATAAAATAAATATAAAACATCATTTTTGTCATTATCCTTCATTATTTGACATCTTTGCAAAATCTCGAAAAATGGTACGAACAAGATTAATAAAACTTTAAGTTCGTACCCAATTCAAACAGTCCATTATTTTTCGTAAATACTTATAGAAAAATGCAGTTATTGATCTATTTCGATTCAATTTGTTATTTTCAACCATTTCGATGCGTTTATTAGAGGTATGCATCTCACGGGACTGTTATATTCATTGATATTACTTAATTATTACGCGTGTTTTTCGTGTCAAAAAAGCGAACATTGCCATCAATGCGAAAAGCTGGTTTTTATATTTATAAAATATTATTTAAACATAATTCAAATCAAATAATATCGAAAATGATCATAACAAACCTTTTCTTTTGTTTTCTGTAGAGTTTAAGCGAGTATGGTTTAATTAATTCAGATCGTCACAAACAATAACGATTAGCGAAGCAAAACAAAAATGGCGCCTCCCTCTGCAGAGGTCAACCGAGGTCGAATTGTATAAATGCGCGTCTTTGTTTAAAGATGGGGGAACCTAATTCTCATTTGCGGAAAATGAATTTGGTATCAAAATTTAAGTTAGACTATCTAGTTTTTATAACTATGTTCAAAAATTTGTTCGGTCCATTGGAAGTAATTTTATTCATCGTCAAAGTCGGGTACTATTTTCTCGGCGTAGGGTGGTCCTATGTAAATTTTGAATGCATTGTAGTAAAGTTCATTCAGTCGTGAACAAGATGATGTCAATCTCATAAATATTCATGATGTGTAGAATATCCACATTTGAATTGTAAACACACACATGTTTATGCAAGTAGTCCAATAGTCGGCATTACGCGATAGCGATATTTCTGCCCTTAATTTGTTCAATTAACAACATATTAACTTATCATCCTGAAATAATAATAAAATGAATTTTATATGAATAGAAAGATAAAACATTTTTCTTTTAATAACTTTTTATTATTTTGATTTATATAATAAAATAATGGTTTTATTGATCATTTAGTAAGAGTGGTATTGGTTTTTTCCGCTTTTCTCCCATTGAACTGATAAGGAATCGGCTTTTATGGGGGTTGCTAATAAATGACCTTGTCCGTGCCATAACTATGTTGTTCATTATGAGAATTTAAAATCATTTGGCACATTTGTTCACCATCATTGGACGGTGTGTCGCGCGAAAGAATTACGTCGATATCTCCAAAGTCAAGGTCCTACTTTGAGTTCAAAGTTAAAAAATGGCCATAAATGTCAGCTTGTCCGGGCCATAACTATGTTGTTCATTGTGAAATTTAAAAATCATTTGGCACGTTTAGCTCTTTTGTTAACCATCATTGGACGGTGTGTTGGAAAAAGAATTACGTCGATATCTCCAAGGTCAAGGTCACACTTTTAGTTCAAAGGTCAAAAATGGCAATAAATGATCTTGTCTGGGCCATAAATATGTCATTCATTGTGAGATTTAAAAATGACTCTGTTCATTAATTTTGTTCACAGTCATTGGACAGCGTGTCATGCAAAAGAATTCAAGAGTTCAAAGGTCAAAATGTCTATAAATGATAATGGCATAATAATTCTTAAAAATCGCCATAAATTAGATTCTCTTGTTTTGTGAAGACAGCATGAAAAATAGTCTGTGTCAATGCTGCATGTGTGGGTATACGTCACGCCTGTGACAAGGCTCTAGTTTATGCAAGAGGTTTGAGTTCTTCTACTATATTTATTCACAAATGGAAACATTTTGTGAATATTGTGTTAAATGGAATATTTTTTAACAGAGCGTATATAAAAAAGAATCAATAAACCATGTTTATATTATACGTGTCGTGGAAGAGATTGTTTATGAATGATTAAAATTGTCCACTATCTGCTGGGTTTTAATGACTTTGTATTTTTGCTCAGCACAGGTCATTCATAATCTGAGGCTATTAATAGATGCAGGAAAATAAAACTGCTGCTGATAATCAAGGGAGAGTCCGATTGCACGGGTGATAACAACGCAATAGTATAAGGTTACGCTTGTTTATATTCACAGTTCTCAATTTCTAAAATGTTGAACATGAGTTCAACAATAACTACAGGGATATTGATAGACAACAACAAAAATGCTTCATAATTGCTAAAACCGAATATAAAAAAAACAATTAAATATAACATGTATTATCTTTTAAAAAGGTAGTCGGCGTAAATGTTGACTTTGAAATAAAGTTTGAAATTTACGTTTCTAAATAATTAAATTGAAAACAAAGTTTAACTTTTGTGTTTTTTTCACTTGTTAGTCGTATATTCACCGCATGAAATGTGTGTTATAATAGTCGAACTATACATTAGTATAAGTAGATAAAAATTATGCTATGGGAGTGAACACCATAATGTGTCCACACCAAGTATGTGTATTAGTTAATACATATACCTGGTCCGCACATGGCTTATTATAAGTTTATTTCTTCATCATCGAAATATATCGTATGTTAATATTTGATTAACATGCAGTTTTCTTTCCAAACATTTAAATCACACTTTCATAGCTGCATGCAAAAATGGGTCTTATGGTCTTTCAGCCAGCGAAGCTCAAGTTTTAATGTGGTTTGCTTTAGAATTTAAAACATACTGGTTAATACCAATACATTTATTATTATAATTATGTTGTGGTTCATTCTTTGTTTGACTCAAACCAAGCGACGGGTACGCTCACGTAGTGAGTTATGATAGTAAACAGCACCCTTTACAATCAACCTGCATTTGCACATAGAAAGAAAGTGTCAACTAGGTGCAACGTTTCCATTGCTTACTTCAGTTAGAGGTCAATTTTTTACATAATTCCAATCATAAGGCCCCGACTTCTGGATATGTAAAGTTTCATTGGTTGGTTATTAATAGAAGTTTACAAAGGCTTCGTATAAGTTTTTGCAAATAATACAT
>NC_068355.1:123791536-123850871 GCF_020536995.1 Dreissena polymorpha | reverse complement strand
AAATGAGACCTGGGTTTTCATGAGAACCTGGTTCTTGGGATTTCATAACCTAGTTCTCATGATAACCTAGGTTCTCATGAGAAACCTGGTTTCTTGGAATTTAATAAACCTAGTTTCTCATGAACCTAGGTTCTCATAAGAAACCAAGTTTCTTGGGATTATGCGTCGAACCGCTTGCCATAATTAACCTCCAGTTGTCTCCCATTGCTTGGTACACGCTGGCGGCATATCTGTAAAACTATAGAAATAGGCGTGAAACCGTGAATGTTACTCCCCAAGAACATTTTTGAACAATGTTCAGACAATGCTCAGTAATATTCTACGACTTGTAGGAAACTTCTTGGGGAATGAAATTAGTAAAAGTAATCGGTCGACATTGGTCTAAACACGTTAATAAAAAATTAAAACTGTTTTTGAAATACATCTTTAATTGTAAATATTGTTTTGAGACTAAAAATTGAAACAAATTCAGATCGTTACATAATACATTGTTACAGCATTAAATGAGTTTCAGATATTCAGTTCCCTTGTTCGGGCCTCAAACGACTGTACGGAACAGTTTTCTATTTTAAGTATGTCTTTGATAAAGTAAGCAATAATTATGGTATAAATAAAAGTTTTATCCCTATTGATAATGTGTAATAATGTATTATTCAATCGTAAGATATCGGCAACACTGCAAGAAAACTTATGCACTAAAGACTTTGCAAACATATTTCAATAACTTGAGATATCTGCAAAAAGAAAGTTCTTAACGGCGTGTTTTCATTCTGTCCAGCCCGTGTGTAATCATATGTGAACCCCATTGATCCTTCGCCCTGAATAATATGTGTCCCGTATTCCAAACGAGCAAGTTTACGCAATTCTGAAAACCTAGGTTCTCTGAAAACCTAGGTTCTCTGAAAACCTAGGTTCTCTGAAAACCTAGGTTCTCAGAGAACATGTTCTCGTTAGAACCTAGGTTTCATGAGAACATAGGTACTCATAATGAGACCCTAGGTTCTCATGAGAACCTAGGTTCTCTGAAAACCTACTAGGTTCTCAGAAAACCTAGGTTCTCAGAGAACCCATGGTTCCCAATGAAAACCACGGATATGGCAAGCAGTTCGACGCATAATCCCAAGAAACTAGGTTTTTCATGAGAACCTAGGTTCTCGAGAACCTAAGTTCTCAGAATGAGAACCTAAGTTCTCATGAGAACCTAGGTTTTCAAATGAGAACCTAGGTTCTCACGAGAACCTAGGTTTTTAAATCAGAACCTAGGTTCTCATGAAACCTAGGTTCTCATTTGAAAACTTTGGTTCTTGAAGCCATGTGCAATCTTCAAGCGAGAACCTAGGTTCTCATTCTGAGAACCTAGGTTCTCATGAGAAACATAGTTTCGTGGGATTATGCGTCCAACCGCTTGCCATATTTTGCTATCAAATGTAGCGGCAAGCTACGACAACCCAGATTTTTTTCTCACATTTCTTGATCAAAAATAACTTGCTAACATTTACGCGGCCACCCGTTGTTTTGCGAAAATAGCATTAACATTTTTATAAAATCAAGAGCTATCATTTAGTAAATGTTGATGTATATTCTAAGCCCCAAATTCGATATAATATAAAACTGCTCTAGCACTAACAGGTTAGAACAGAAATACAATGGTGGTTAAATTATCAAAAATTTAAACTGTGTAAACTAGTTTTCCATATAAAAAAGGCACAGGCTGTTAAAGCAAAAGCAAGTTAACCCTCTTTCATGAGTTTCTATATTTTCACCGCAGCAGTCACATAAGTAAGAGTAAGATAATTTGCATCGAAGAAGATATTTATTGGTCGCGATAATTCGATTTAGGTATTTAAACTGAAAGTTTCTAAGTGTGATGGCGATTGCAGTTTTGTAAGACATGATAAAAAAAATCCAATATAATTCATGCTCGTGGTATATATTTTGCCATTTTATTTGGACTTTGGATGGAACGTTAATGATGTTGGTTATTTGTGTTCTGTATAATAGTTTTTTACGGGTTTTGTTTTGTTTTTTTTTCGAGGAATTGGGTTCTAACGTTTTGTGTGATGTTTGTGTTTATAATATATGTTATATGTGCTGGAATACTTTTAATTAGCGTGTTATACATTATGGTTTTCATACAAGTATCATATATTATCAAAGGAATCAAAATCGTTTATCCGGTAATCAATAAGTTGATCGACATATTAAACATAGAGCTGTCTCCATAGGATGACATATGCCCCCGAAAAAAGCTTAGATAGAAGTTATGAGCATTTTTCGAAACTTAAACGCATATTTCGAAACCTAAACGCGGACCCTAAGTTCAAGGTCATGGTCAAAGGGGTCAAAATTTGTATGCGTATGGAAAGGCCTTGTCCATATATATATATGCAAACCAAATATGAAGGTTACATCTGAAGCGACATAAAAGTTATATTGTCCATATATATATGCAAACCAAATATGAAGGTTACATCTGAAGCGACATAGAAGTTATGAGCATTTTTCGAAACATGAACGCAAAGTGTGACAGACAGAAAGACGGACAGACAGACAGGCGGACATTGCGATCACAATATTGACCTTCTTCGGGGGCATAAAAAGAGCTGTTATTTGCAATTATGTTTTTATTATTCCATAAAATTGTTTTACTATTGCTTTTTTTCTATCATATTTGTGACTTGACTCCATGCTGATAGTATATTAGATATAAACATATTGGTGTTTGCTATATCGAGTATTAGAGACTAATGATACAATAAACAAGAGCATCGCATAACGGGTGCCACGCTCGGCTGCGGGTGCAGTTTTGAATAATTGAAAGCTTGTAAGAATAATTTTATTAAGGTCACAGTGACCTTGACCTTTGACCTAATGACCCAAAAAATGGGTGTGGCATGTAGAACTCATCAAGGTGGAGCTACATATGAAGTTCCAACGTTGTAGGTTGAAGCACTTTGATTTTACAGTAAATGTTCAACATCAAAATGTTATAGGTTTAGCACGAAGCGGACGGCGGACATCGGACTGCGGACGACACGACGAGCTGACTATGACAATACCCTCGGGTTTTCTCCGAAAACAGCCGAGCTAAAAATTAAAGAGCCACCATATTCGGCTAGTAATTTGACAAAACAATGTCCATTTACTCTTATTTGACCCAACTGGATTTGATTGAACGACGCACGACGGACAAAAGAAGAATACAAAAGCTCACCATGAGCACATTGTGTTCTGACAGTTCAGGTGTGCCAAACATATAGACAAAAGTCTAAGTTTCAAAAACAGAAATGAATCCATCAAAATCGTTGTTATATGAGACACTATCACTGCAGTCAATTATCCTACGTTATAAATGCTTTTACATTTACATTCAGAATTAATGATACAAAGAGTATTTAGTTGTAAACCGTGGCATTCGTTAACTTTCGCTCTGTAAGTTTGAACTTTTTTACCACTAATATAGGAAGTTGGTCTAATTACAGTCAGAAGTTTTGATAACTTGGCGTAACATGTACATAAGTATTTTAACAGAAAACCTAACTATCTATTATTTTCTTCATTGTTTTTAATATGTTAACTGAAAGTACTGTTATGATGACGTCAAATTATTATCACCTGTAATGCTGTAAAATTAACGCCACAATAGACTATGGCACGAGTAACGAACACACTGCTTTTCGAGCTGTATTATGATCCAAAGTATCCAACATAGGGCAGTTCTCGAAAATTCTCGTGGTACTCAAACCTCGGACAAGTCTAACGATTGTATGATCCGCGGTCTGTGAAAATGGGCGTAATACACGTGCGTAAAATTCGCCCCCTATCAGCCTGTGTAGACCACACAGGCTAATACGAGACGACACGTACCGCTTTTATTTTGTTTTCATTTCCTTTAAAAGAAATCTCTTCTTAGCGAAAATCCAGTCAAGGCGGAAACTGCCCTCCTTATTTTGCCAGTGGGAACTGCACAGAATAATCTGAGACAAAAGTACAGAGTGTTATAGAAGACAAATAGCTTCATTTGTATAAAGTTTTGGTAAATGGTTGCCTCACCGTATTGCAATTACAATAAACATTTATGTACACTTTCAAGGAACAGTATTAAATGGAGCTGTTTACAATAATAAAGGGAAAGGTAAACTTATGATGCTGTTATTTGTTTAATAGAAATATCTTTAGACAAGGGAAAAAATTGTCACAAAACCAGGTTTTCAAATTGAACAAAAAGTCTGATAAAGAGAGACAACTCAAACTGAACTGATTTTTTATAATTAACCCCCTTTGTTTCAAAATAAATCTAGTTTTAGTCGCGGCGACCTTGGCCTTAAAGATATTGACTTAATTCTTTCATTCGACACACCGTCCAATGATGGTGAACAAATGTGCCAATGATTTAAAAATCTCACAATGAATGACATTGTAAAGGCCCGGACATGCTCATTTATGGCCATTTTTGACCTTTGAACTCAAAGTGTGACCTTGACCTTGGAGATATCCACGTAATTTTTCGCGCGACACACCGTCTAATGATGGTGAACAAACGTGCCAAATGATTTTAAAATCACACAATGAATGACAAAGTTATGGCCCGGACAAGCTTGTTCCGCCCGCCCGCCAGCTCGCCCGCCTGCCTGCCGACATTCGCCCATCTAATAACCAGTTTTTTTCATTCGGAAAACCTGGTAAAAAGATATTCGGCGCATACCCTTGTTATGAATTTAAGTTGAAAAAATCAGGTTTCATAAAATAATATCGAAAACTCAAGTTTTATTGTTTGTGTTTTTTTCACATGTTAATCGCAAATCCACCGAATGAAACGTATGTCATCAAGTGCACATATATTGAAACCACACACAAATGTTCGCCGATAAAAATTATACGACGAAAGATCACGTAATATTTTTACGCAAAAGGCTTATGTCGCGGGTTTAAAAAAAATCTTTTTGCGTTTTGTAAATACTTTTCGATCGAAAATTAAAATCAGACTGTGTTATTCATAGCAAACTGAAAAATTTCGACAGCCTATTCAGGCGTTCAGCAACGATTTCCAGACGGGCTGACCGAGTACGGCAAATATGTGTGGTTAGATAATTTAACGATTTTCCTGTTATCATGGCACTCGGGTACTATACTATTTGAGTAGTGTTTGGTTTATCATCGTGAAAGCAATACTGCATGGCAAGCGAAGTGCACATTTATGTCTTAAACCACGGTTTAACAGTTAATTATATAGTTAAGAGACTTTGAATCCGGGTTCAACGTTCCGTTTGCACATTAATTCCTTAAACCCGGGTTCAAGACTTTGAACCGCGGTTCAGAGTTTGTCTAAAAATAGATACAAATCTGTTATCTGAGAAAACCAATCAGCGGAGATTAAACCACAATTAGAAGGTAAATGCCGTGACTTCATTGGTCATCTCTTAACTGTAGGGTAAAGAGACTTTGAACTGCGGTTCAAAGTCTTAAACTGCGGTTAAGAGGCGAGGAATGCACATTAATTATTTAAAAGTTAACTATATAGTTAAGAAACTTTGACCCGAGTTCAAAGTGCCGTTTGCACATTAATTCCTCATTGGGACTCTCTTAACTATAAGTTTAAAAGACTTTGAACTGCGGATCAATGTCTTAAACTGCGGTTCAAAGTCTTAAACTGCGGTTCAAAAACTTTAACTTCGGTTCAAAGTCTTAAACTGGGGTTAAGACGCGCGGAATGCACATTAATTATTTAACAGTTAACTAAAGGGTTAAGAGACTTTGAACCAGAGTTCAAAGTGCAGTTTGCACATTTATTCCTTCAGGCTTTTTCCGCCCTATGCCAGGGGTCCGAAATTCGGCCCCATTCCCAATGCAAATCTGGTTGTTTTTTTCCCAATTGAAAAAAAAAATTCCCAATTCCAAAAAAAAAAAAAAAAAAAAAAAATTTTTTTTTTTTTTTTTACCTTAAAATATATAAGTTAACCTTATCCGGTGTAGAAAATTGAAAGTGTTGCATAATAAAATTATCTGTTGCCTTGAATTTGTTTTAAAAACTGTAAAATATATTAATGATTATTTAAGACTTTCCTTATTTTCCTCAAAATCCGGCGCTTCACACGATTTTTTTCACCTCAAAAAAGGCCAGGCCTTTTCCCCAAATTCAAATTAAAAAACCTGCACTTATCTCACATGTTCATAATACTTTGTAAAATTTCAATAATAAGTTATCAAAATAGTCGTTATTTACCAGTTAACGGCTTCTTTGAAATATAAGAAACACTATTTACATGCAATTATTTTTCCCAATTGAGCCAATTTTGCGAATATTTTTTTTCCCAAAATGGGGGTTTTCACGACGCGAAATTCCCAAAATTCCAGTGTGGCGTATTCCCAAAATGGAGCGGAAAAAGCCTGTCCTTAAACACGAGTTCAAGAGTTTGAACCGCGGTTCAACGTGTGTCTAAAATAGCTACAAATATTTTATCTACATAATTCAGAGACAACCAATCAGAGGAGCTTAAACCACAATTAGAAGGCAAATGCCACGATTTCATTTGTCGTTTCTTAAATATATAGTTAAGAGACTTTGAACCGCGGTTCAAAGTGTTGAACTCGGTTTTAAAGAATTGATGTGCAAACGGCACTTTGAACCCGGGTTCAAAGTCTCTTAACTATATAGTTAACTGTTAAACCGTGGTTTAAAGGGATCTTTTCACGGTTTGGTAAATTGACAAAATTGAAAAAAGCTGTTTCACATTCGCAAATTTTCGTTTTTTGTTATGATATTTGTAAGGAAACAGTATTACTGAACATTTACCATAGTCCAATATAGCCAATATATGTATCTTTTGACGATTTGAAAACCTAAAAAAAAATTAAAGCGTTGCAACGCGAAACGATTGGATAATTTAGAGAGTTCTGTTGCTGTTTAAATTTACGCAACTACGAAGATTGCTTATATAAGGCATAAAATACTTTACCTGTGTATACCTGGCGGAATAGCCGAGAGGGCTAATGCGTTTTCAGACTAATTCCAGGTCTCCGGGGGTCACTGGTTCGAGCCCTGGTACCGGCTACTTTTTTTTTTCCTTTTTTTAAATTTTATTCTTGATTTTTTACTGGAGCTTTTACGATCCAATGTTTACATTTATCAATATAAAGCATCTAATGACAAACTTCAAAATATGCAAAAATCTGTGAAAAGGCCCCTTTAAGACAATAATGTGCACTTCGCTTGCCATAAATACTGTGTATCATCGTTTATCTATGGTCTATTTTGTCTTCACCTGACGGTTTAGGGACCGAGCGCTGACCCACTCTGCATCAGACGACGATATATTGCATAAATCTATCTTTTGAATTGTTCCGGAGATCTATCAAAATTAAGTACTGATCCTGAAATTGTGCGAGAAGAATTTTAACGTGTAGTTGCAACGGGGAAATTATTTGTGCCTACGTGTCGTATGAACTTGCAGAGTGTAGTCCGGAATTCCTAACACTGAACAGTTTAAAATCATACACACTGTTCTCCGATGCAGAGATGTGGCCAAAGTTACGGGGGATTTCTCTCGAATCAGCCTATGAAATATTCAAATGTATTCATTCCGGTCTGCTGGCGTTATGTAAAGTTCAATAAATAACAATGATGAAACACTGGGTTAAACAGCAACACCGAAACAAAAATGTTTTGGTACAAACGCAGGTCTTACATCGAAAAGTGTCCGTAAAAATGAATTTTGACTATTGACTATCACTTTTAAAACACCGGTAAAGTTTTCAAGGGAAAGAACTGCTTACGACGGATATTATTAGGTCATAAGCTTATATAATAAACTTCAAAATAGATAACGCCTTTTATGCAGAATTAAGTAAAAATACACAAATTATCATTAAAACACATCGAGTAATTGAAAGAATCATATATATTCTATTAGCCATCGATGTTTAACTATCCTAACGGTGGACTACAAACATACGTGTATTCAATTAATAAAGTTTTACACAATTTATAGTTGTTCAAATGATAAAACAGGAGGCATAGCTGTACTCCTGTCGATGTACAGTTATATATGCAATCGCAAATTCAATCGCTGTTAGGGTTGGAAATGATGCTACTGCTTGCCAATCGGAAATGATTTATGAAAAAGAAAAAAATATATATTTGTTACTTAGCCACCTGGGCGACTCAGTCGAAGACCGAATGTGTCTTTAAATAAGCCACAAAGGAAACTAGAAATGGCGCGGCAAAGGCCGACGCGTATCCCCACGCCGCATGTTTGACCAAGGGGCGCCCCAGGGTTGGTAATGCGGCCATACATAGTTGAGATTAACCGTATTGTCATAAGAGAAGTTCAGAATCAATTAGAAGTAAATTGGTGTAGAAATGAAGAAATTATACTAAAAGGCAATTTTGGATGGGCGTGGCCTATGTTGGCGGGGTGCCCAAGGGTTGGTAATGGGGCCATACATAGTTAAGATTGGCCGTATTGTCATAAGAGAGGTTCAGTATCAATTTGAAGTAAATCGGTGTAGAAACAAGAGGGCCATCAGGCCCTAAGGCGCTCACCTGAAAGCCAAAGGAACTAGACTATTCTGAAAAAAATGCAAGCAGATTCATGAAGATTATTTTGGACCAAAAAAGTGACTTTTAACATGTTTTTTTTATATTTGACCTTGTGACCTAGTTTTTAAGCTCATATGACGCAGCTTCAATCTCTGGCAAAATTTCATTGGGACTAATGTTCTGACCAAGTTTCATGAAGATTGGCCAATAAATGTGGCTAATATAGTGTCAACAAGTTTTCACTAAAGCCATATAAGGACAACTGCCCCCCCCCCCCCCCGGCGCCCATGTTTTTCAACAAACCATAACCATTTTCAAACTCACTCAAGCTATTGTCAGAACAAATGTTCAGATCAAGTTTCATAAAGATTGGATAATAAATGTGACTTCTAGAGAGTTAACAAGGTTTTGTAGTAAATAGCCATTTAAGGAAAAATACCACCCCCCTTGCAACCATGTTTTTTAACTGATCTCAACCATTTTTGAACTTAGCCCAGATATTATTAGTTCAAATATTCTGACCAAGTTTCATGAGCATTGGACCACAAATGTGACTTCTAGAGTGTTAACAAGGTTTTACCATACAGTAAAGCCATATAAGGAAAACTGCCCCGCCCCATGGTGGCCATGTTTTTCATTCAACTGGAACCATTTTCGAACTCGTCCAAGATATTATTAAGACACATGTTTTGACCAAGTTTCATGAAGATTGAACTAAAAATGTGACTTCTAGAGTGCTAACAAGGTTTTACTATAGCCATATAAGGAAAACTGCACGCCCTCTGGCGGCCATGTTTTTCAACCAACCGGAACCATTTTTGAACTCGTCCAAGATATTATTGGCACACATGTTCTGACAAAGTTTCATGAAGATTGGACTAAAAATGTGACTTCTAGAGTGTTAACAAGGTTTTACTATAGCAATATTAGGAAAACAGCCACGCCCCCTGGCGGCCATGTTTTTCAACCAACCGGAACCATTTTCGAACTCTTCCAAGATATTATTGGGACACATGTTCTGACAAAGTTTCATGAAGATCGGACAATAAATGTGACTTCTAGAGTGTTAACAAGGTTTTACTATAGCAAACTGCCACGCCCCCTGGCGGCCATGATTTTCAATCAACCGGAACCATTTTCGAACTCGTCCAAGATATTATTGGGACACATGTTCTGAGTAGGTTTCATGAAGATTGGACAATAAATGTGGCCTCTAGAGTGTAAACAAGGTAAATGTTGACGACGCACGACGGACAAAAGGCGATCACAATAGCTCACCATGAGCACGTTGTGCTCAGGTGAGCTAATGAAGAAATTATAGTAAAAGGCAATTTTGGGTGGGCGTGGCCTATGTGGGCGGGGCACCCCAGGGTTGGTAATGGGGCCATGCATAGTTGAGATTGACTGTATTGTCATAAAAGAGGTTCAGTATCAATTTGAAGTGAATCGGTGTAAAGATGAAAAAAATATAGTAAAAGGCAATTTTGGGTGGGCGTGGCCTATGTGGGCGGGGCGCCCCAGGGTTAGTAATGGGGCCATGCATAGTTGAGATTAACCGTATTGTCATAAGAGAGGTTCAGTATCAATTTGAAGTGAATCGGTGTAGAAATGAAGAAAATATAGTAAAAAGCAATGTTGGGTGGGCGTGGCCTATGTGGGCGGGGTGCCCCAGGGATGGTAATGGGGCCATGCATAGCTGAGATTGACCCAGTGCTCCAGCTAGGCCTTAATCGAAGGGCGCCGCGCCCTGCCCTCCCGAACCTCCGCCCTGCCCCCCGAATCTCCGCCCTGCCCCCCCCCCCCCTCCCCCCCCCAAAAAACAATTTTTTTTTTTTTTTTTTACACATATGATTATTCATAAATCTCTTATTAGATTGTAATTACTTTAATCCTCATTGTAGACATTATATTTGAATGGTTTAATAATAATGGGAATAATACAATTATTTATAACATATAAATTAACATGCAATAGGAAGCATTCCAGAAACACCCGCGCGCTCGTACGTGCCCTTTTGACAAAATACTGCGCGTCGAAAGTGCCCTTTTGACAAAATACTGCGCGTCGAAAGTGCCCTTTTGACAAAAAAGCCCCCCTGCCCTTTTCAAATCCTAGCTGGAGCACTGGATTGACCGTATTGTCATAAGAAAGGTTCAGTATCAATTTGAAGTGAATCGGTGTAGAAATGAAGAAATTATAGTAAAACTGCAATTTTGGGTGGGTGTGGCCTATGTGGGCGGGGTGCCCCAGGGTTGGTTATGGGGCCATACATAGTTATGATTGACCGTATTGTCATAAGAGAGGTTCAGTATCAATTTGAAGTAAATCGATGTAGAAATGAAGAAAATATAGTAAAAGGCAATTTTGAGTGGGCGTGGCCTATGTAGGCGGGGCACCCCAGGGTTGGTAATCGGGCCATGCATAGTTGAGATTGACTGTATTGTCATAAAAGAGGTTCAGTATCAATTTAAAGTGAATCGGTGTAGAGATGAAGAAATTATAGTAAAAGGCAATTTTGGGTGGGCGCGGCCTATGTGGGCGGGGCGCCCCAGGGTTGGTAATGGGGCCATGCATAGTTGAGATTAACCGTATTGTCATCAGAGAGGTTCAGTATCAATTTGAAGTGAATCGGTGTAGAAATGAAGAAATTATAGTAAAAGGCAATTTTGGGTGGGCGTGGCCTATGTGGGCGGGGTGCCCCTGGGTTGTTAATGGGGCCATGCATAGCTGAGATTGACCGTATTGTCATAAGAAAGGTTCAGTATCAATGTGAAGTGAATTGGTGTAGAAATGAAGAAATTATAGTAAAGCTGCAATTTTTGGTGGGTGTGGCCTATGTGGGCGGGGCGCCCCAGGGTTAAAATGGGGCCATGCATAGTTGAGATTGACCGTATTGTCATAAGAGAGGTTCGGTATCAATTTGAAGACAATCGGTGTAGAAATGAAGAAATCATAGTAAAATAACCTTAAAAATGAGTGAAAATCTCTGACCCGGCCCCGCCCCAACTCCCTTAACTTTTGACCCAGGGGTCAGATCAAAATTCCAAATATTGTGCATATGCTCATAGCTACCATGTGTGTAAGGTTCAAGGTTCTAGTGCGTATAGTGTGGGAGGAGATAGTGGCCAGGACGGACGGATGGACCTACGGACAGTCAGACGGACAACCGGACAGACGGCGGAGATAACCACAATATCCCCACGCTTTTTGAAAACAACATTAAAGAGTATACCACAAGAAATATATTAAATAGAGGTACTCAATATTTGGTTATTTACCTAAGCATGTTAAAAAGGTAACAAACTGAACGGTAGATTTATAGTTTTGACAAATTAACGCGAAAACAATGTCTTTACCATATAACAAATATGACTATCGCTATTCATTTATAGCGACACACGACATTGCAATGCAGCATTCAATCGGCAATGACACAACACATGAAACTAAAACTTAAGTTATATCGTCGCATTTAATATCAACTGATTTTCAGAGTTCTAAAGTTCTTTGACGTTAACCTTTTAAGTATATTATTTTTTAGTAAAAGGGGCACCGTTCTGCTTATTTCAGGTCACATTTATAGGTCTTGGAGGTTTTGTTTGTTATATTTACTTAAATCTGAAGTATGCGAACCCGATATTATCGGATTCGTATGATAGCTCTCACATATATATGTATTTATATATTTAATCTTACACATGCAGTTTTTAAAAATATAGAACTGTCCTTCAGATGCATTCTTCAATACTGGGTATGAACAAAACTAATCACGCGACTCAACAAGTCTACGTCAGTAGCACAACTGAGAGAAAACAAGTCCGTTGAACTTCAGGGACCCGGGTAAGTTATTTGGAATATACCCTTTAACTGAGTCTGGCTTTTTCTTGTTCTTTTTATCTACATAAGTATGTTTTATTAGGTTCCGATGACATTCTACACAAATTTCATAATGAAGAGACAGTCAGTATCAAACTGAGAAAAAAAGAACATATAAACAACGTTTTACATACGCCAGGAACGCCAAAGCCATGCATTCTCTTTTGGGCCATGTCTTTCGACGGCAAGCAAAATAAAAGGATTTTACAAATCCACCTCCATCATAACTACTGACGTTGACTTTTGAGGTCACTTGATTCTTTTTGTTGCATGGCGTTTTTGTGAATATATGCCAATTTTCAGCTTCTAGTTTTCACTATTGTAGTAACTACTCAGTTGCAAACGGATATAATAGTGCACACGAAAAACACAGGCCCTAGCTAACTGATGTTAAGTAAAACGTGTAAAACGCATGGGTAGAAAATACGCGTGTTTACAAAGGCTATTTTTCGAAACGTTTTGATTAAATTTAAATGGGGGTAAAGACAGAGTACCATTACCAGTTTATTTCAAAATTTCTTAGACCCATTTTATTCAGTATATTATGTTATGTGTTTATTGATATTCACTGCGACAGACATTGTGACTTTAACAAAAAGATAATTGTACATGATTCTGTAAGTATGTTTGTGAGAAATCTTGAAATATTGCTTTAGCACTTATTTGCAACTTTTAAATCTTTTCTGGTCGTTTTCAAGCACTCTCATACTGAGTTTCCTGCAATGACGTATGTTTCTGATTTATGCAGAGGGTTGAATGTGTATCAGAGAATGCGAGAAACCGAAATAACTTTCAAGAAGTCACAGCTGTTCGCTTTCGTAGCAATTAATAAACAAGAGGACCTGAAAGGCCCAAAGTCGCTCACCTGAGATAAAAAGAATTGACCTGTTGTTTGCAGCCCAAGATATCAATGAAACACAATAATGTTCTAACCAAGTTTCATGAAGAATGAACAACAAATGGTCCCCTGGCGGCCATGTTTTTTTTAACAGACCTGAACCATTTTTGAACTCTTCCAAGATATGTCCAAATTTCATGAAGATAATGTGTCTTCTAGACTGTTCACATGTTTTCACTTTATACATATAAAGAAAACTGCCCCACCACCTGGTGCCCATGTTTTTCCACTTATCACGACCATTTTCAAACTCGTCCGAGACATCCACATAGCTAATGTTTTGACAAAATTTCATGATGATTAGGCAAAAAATGTGACTTCTAGAGTGTTCACAAGCTTTTTAACTATATAAATATAAGGAAAAATACCTTACCCTGGCGGCCATGTTTTTTTACCGATCCACACCATTTTCGAACTCAACTGTCGTATCCAGGTGTGGTATTGCGGTCTCGTTTGCTTACGCAAGTGAAACGGTCACGGGATGGTTACGGGTTATGTTACTTTGTGAGCACTTATGTAATGCGGAAATATTTATATATTTTATTCCGGTCAGGATGACACCGCTGATTGGTTGTAATTCAATTAACTAAAGGTATTGCCGTTTACTTAAGTATAATTTTATAAACATATTATTCAACAGTACACTAAACAATTTAGAAATATGAAAATGTATCGATTTTATATTTCATTTCATTAATATTGTGTATCAGTCATTACCGTTTTATTTTCAATTTTCTGACATCGTTTTAATACATAAAGCCTGAAAATGATTAAATCTTGATAAATGAACTCTGCAAATAAGAAAGGTAAATATTGACTTTGAAGGTTATTCTGATTCTGATTTCTATCTCCAGAAACTTATAATTGAAATTATTTCTTTATTGTTTTCATAGCGTATCCATTTGATATGTGTTAACATATCTTAAATATGATGATATAGAGTAAATTATTATGGAATCTTGTTTTGATATGAAGTTCCCATTTAAATTACACGTTTTTGTTGATTTTTAAAAACATGCATTTAATACTCCTTCTGTGAAATAAAATATATCAAACACTTCAACTAGCTTGTATTACTGACCACTGATATTAACATATGGCATAGAGTACAGTGAGAGGGTAATTAAGTACCTAGGAATCATGATTCTGTCAGTCTGTGGTCATTATCAATTTGTTCAGGGCAACTCATGCCGGTTTTCTAACTGTATCAGACACTACCTGGCTAAGAAAGCTGAGTGGTAAAAAGTTACACACTGCAATGATCAATATCTGCAGGGAATTTCTGAGAGATGGCTTATCAGTAATAGTTCCCATTATGGATTAATTTGCTACAAACTGATAACAAATGTGACAAAACAATAAATACAGATTTACACAAGAAATTACATATTAGCCCAAAATGTCATTATACTAGACAAGAAATATCTTTAAAAAAGATATACGGCGTTGATAATTCAATGAATGAGATCAAGGATAGCGAATGTCTTTTTTTCTGTGCAGTTCTTAGCTGCATCACACGCAGTACGGGATGTTACGCGGAGTTTTCGCGGCTTATTTTACATTATTACATATTGCTGGTCATAAACCAATAGATACAAAACAGAAAACCAAAAGAAGAATGGAAGTGAAATTAAAACATACGAGTCAACCGGCCACACGAGAAGTATCCGTATTTATAGGCGCGTTCTTCGAACAAACCTGTTTTAGTGGTTTGTCGGGCATTGCTATTTGATTCGATTACTAACAGTATATAATCATCGCGCTCATGCTTAATACATTGGTCAATATGGTGGAATAATTATTGTTAAATTAATCAAAAATAATATTTATCATTGTATTGTTGAAAACACATTAAGAATCTACATATTTCTGGTCTAAAGAAAATTCCAGGTCACCTAGTTCACGGAAAGCGTATTTATTATATCACTATTATTTTACTGGCCGCGAACTCCGGTGATGACCTGTATATAAACTCTGACATTCATACACTGGCCGCGAATTGACCCGGGTTGAAATGCAATGTATTAAAGTGAGGCCTCGCTTCCACTGCTCTTATACTTTTACATGTTAACATGTTGACAAGAATATGGAAGTACGTACTAAATATGAGAACATAGCCTTTAAATATAAATGCGTTGCTCTGAAAATAAAAGATGCACGCACAAACTGTATTGATGTCGAGAATTGAGTGTAAAACTGTTCTAGTAAGCCTTCTCATTAGAAATAAAATTGTTTCATGCAGTAAAACAGTGTTACAAAGACGCGGATATGTTTCCAATTTTCTGGTGGAATACTCAATTCAGCCAATGGAATAAATGAAGTGTATTCATTCGTACCTAGCCGCGGGAAATTTTATTTGAATTTATTGGACACTTACAAAGGTCAGGAGAGGTGAAAAGCTGGCTTAATACAGCTTACGCCGAAAAAATATGCATTTTGAAGTATTTACCCTTTAAGTGTTTTGAAACCAAGGGGTCTAACAAATTCTAGAGCAGAAGTAAAAATAGATTGGGAAACATGACTCAGCAGGTTAAACAAGGGAGATAGATACTGCAAAATTGTGTACATGTTGTCTTTCTTTCAGCTATCTCTTAGTTGATAGGCTTACCATAAGTAATAATGGCTAAAACAGTTATGTTAATTATGAAAATTATGTGTTATGAAAAATTAAATAATTCAGTTAATGGTACATAATAATGACATAATAAAACCAAACTTTACTACACAGGAAACAAATGTTCTGACCAAAGTTCATGAAGATTGGGCTACTGAATTAAATAAATAATTTTAAAGAGGTTATGAATTAATGGTGTTATTTAATTTTAAGAATCTATAGATTATTTCAAGTTTAATAGGCAAAATAGGAAGGATATAAACTTAACATTGTCTTCATTGTAAGAATACATTAAAGCAGCACTTTATAACATAACTAGAGTGTTAACAAGGTTTTACTATAGTCATATATGAAAAAATGCCCCGCCCCCGGGCGGCCATGTTTTTCAACCCACCGGCATCATTTTCGAACTCGTCCAAGATATTATTGGGATTAATCTTCTGACCAAATTTCATGAAGATTGGGCAATAAATGTGGTCTTTATAGAGTGTTAACAAGATTTTACTGTAGCCATATAAGGAAAAATGCCCCGCCCCTTGGCAGCCATGCTTTTCAAGCAAACGTAACCATTTTCGAACTCATCCAAGATATCATTAAGACCAATCTTCTGACCAAATTTAATGAAGATTGGACAATAAATGCGGCCTCTAGAGAGTGAACAAGGCAAATGCTGACGTCGCACAACGGACAAAGGAAAAAAGGCGATCACACAAGCTCACCATGAGCACGTTGTGCTCAGGTGAGCTAAAAAGGCGTACAAAAACATGATATTCGTATATTTAAATAAATTTGTATTGCTTATATCGCGTGTGCTTGCAGTGGTTATTTCATATTAATGATGTTGGTATGGCAACGACTTCTTCTATTCAGTTATATTGAATAAATAGCACTAGCGCGTATTTGGCAATCCATTTGTATTTCATAATGCCTCACAAGTGTTTTCTTCCACTGTTGCAAACTTGCATCGTTTTCAAGGGAGTCAACTGCTTACGACAGAAATTATACAGTGATATGCTTCCTGAACTTAAAATAGATCACAACTTAAATGCATTATTTAGATTAAATACAATCCTTAAAACGGATTATTTACTAAGTACTAAAAAGAATCATACGAATGTTATTAAATATCGATAAATAACTATTCTATTTGTGAAAGACACATATACCTTCATTCAATTAATAACGATATAGACATTAAAAGTTATTTTAATGATAGGACACGAGACATAGTTGTATGCCTGCCAATGTATTATTAGTACAGCTATATAAACCATCGCTAATTTAAAAGCGGTATCCTTACATTAACTGTTCGGGTGGTACAAGTATTAGAAAATAATACGAAATCCACCTGGGCGACTCGGTCGGCCCCGGACCGAATGTGGCTTTAAGCCACAAAAACACCGTAAAGAACTGTGCAATAAATTACAACGTGTAAAGGAGGTGATTCAATAATTTCTCAAAAACATTTCTATTGTCACTAATTGAATTCTATATGTTTATTATTGCAGAGTGAAATAAATCGAAACGTGTTTGCTATTTCAGCATGTTAAGTAATTACAGATGTCTTTATGAAGATGTGTCACATTTCAGCTTTGTATGTTTGGAATTGTAGTATCTACACATATGCATACGAAAATCATAATGAACACTAAGCCCCAATTTAATATATTTCTTTGTAAACCGTAAAAAACGGAACGTGTAACATATGGGTGTTGGCCCGTGCTATTTATGGAACTCATTTGATGAAGTCTTGATGGACATTTAATTTCAAAATCCGAGACACATTTTATTCACTATATTATAGTGTTTTTATTGATATTGCGACTTACAAAACGATAGACATAGAACATTACAGTTAACTTATAAAAGATTCTGTAGGCTTTTGAAAAATCTGGAGTTATTGTTTTGGCGCTTGCAACTATTAAATCTTGTATCGCTTGTAAGCACTTTCATTTGAGTCGCGTTCTGAGAAAACTGGGCATAATGCATGTGCGTAAAATGTCGTACCAGATTAGCCTGTGCAGTCCGCACAGGCTAATCAGGGACGACACTTTAAGCCTAAATTGGATTTTTGCTAAGAAGAGACTTCATTTAAAAGAAAAATGTCATAAAAGCGGAAAGTGTCGTCCCTGATTAGCCTGTGCGGACTGCACAGGCTAATCTGTGACGACACTTTACACACATGCATTATGCCCAGTTTTCTCAGAACGCGACTTACATTGAGTTTCCTCTAAATGCGTACGCTTCTGATTGATGGCCATCATGCAGAGGATTGAATGTATATCCGAGATTAAGAGAAACCGCAACAACTTACAAGAAATCACAGCTGTTCTCTTTCAACCAATTGATTAAAGGCTTTCAAATTCATCCGTTTACTTTTTATTGCTCTAAGAGTTTGTGTTTGCAATGGTTATTACATATATATTGTGTTGGTATGGCAACAACTTCTTCTATAGGTATGTATTCAGTTACATTAATAGCAATCGTGCTTATTCCAGCACTCCATTTGTATTTCACATTGTATCACAGGTTTTGACAACGAGTGCAGTCCCTTACATAAACTTTACATTTACTAGCATGTATGTCCATTTAAACCAGAGACTTTTAACTACGACCACAAAAAGAACAGGAAAGGTCGGTCTTGTTAAATATTTAAGCAAATGTCTTCTAACATATCCAGAGATCATCCGTGCGCGCAAAGTCTCCGGTAAGGAATGTTCGATTCCGAAACAAGTCTATAACTTTATTTAACTTAAACAAGCTTTAGCAGTTTTTTGTTGAAATACTTAGCCTAATTAAATCTAATGATTTTGTAAGTGACAATGAATGTCGCGATTGCGACAAACGTTTTTTGCAGTTGTTGTTGTAATATGTAGCCTTAATAAATCTAATGATTTTGTTAGTGACAATGAATGTCGCGAGTGAGTTAGTTGAATCATTCATGTTTTAACTGCACTATGGTAACGTAATATCTCCATTACTACAGAAGATAAAATCTGTGTCTGTGAGTTTATGTCGATTATTTATATCCTCTAAAAGGCGCTATGGGAAAAAGAGTCAAACATGACCCTTTCGGTGCCCGGTATGAGTATTAAATACCTGATACTTGTAGATTTCCACTATTTAATAATCATGCGAAAGACAAGTTCGTAGACCACGTGTCAGCTTCTATCCCCCATGCATTCTTACCTTCTCAAGATGGTTGGCCTTTGGGGCGTTCAGCGCCATCCGCACCCCGAGCGCCTGGTCGTCGATGGTCCCTACGAACTTCGGCACGTGGTTCTTGCAGTACACATCTGGGTCGTTTTCCTGGTCGAAGTGGAACGTGCGCAGCGTCAGCTGGAGGCCACAGACGCGACATCGGAAGCAGCGCCTGTTTTGTTTGGGTAAAATTATAGATGTGTTGCTCTATGCTCTATTCAAATCATTCAGGTACAGACAGGGGCACCCTGACTTTGCACTTCAGGCACAGCGACAGTCTGAAGCTTAAATCCTAGGGGAATGCCTGCATGGTGAACGGTTTCGCGCCCTATTGGATCCCATATGATATGAGCCGTTGTACATATAAAATGAAATATTTCTTTATATATAAAGTTAGAAGAAAAAAATACATGCCCCTATGTTTAATTTTATTTTTTGGGCAACGTTTGATCTTAAATTAGTGCAGGTGAGAAAACATACAGATTGGCCGTGCTCTGTAAAAAGGGGGTTAAATGCATGTGCTTGAACTGTCGTCCCAGATTAGTCTGTGTAGTCCGCACAGGCTTATCAAGGACGACACTTTCCTTTATATGATATGTTGCGTTTCAAGAAAGTCTCTTTTAGCAAAAATCTAGTTTAGGCAGAAAGTGTCGTTCCTGATTAGCCTGTGCGGACACTTTACACACATTCATTAAACCCACTTTTCACAGAGCCCAAATGTATAAATAAGATACCAACAAACTCACACATACACACACACCATAAACAGTGAATGTGATTTTAACATATTCATTCGTCAAATTGGTCCTTTGAAATAATCAATTGACGTGTATAAGAATACTCGAATCGCTACCAAGTTTTAGACGAAAGCATAATTCCCAATTGTATGTTCTGATGATGCAGTCGATTTAATGTTCGAGGCAGAACTTGCGTTGTTTACGGTGAACTGCCTCTGTGACACATGCCATGAATCAGAAATACGGCGACATCTTCTGTGACAAATTTGCTTAATTGATGTTTTACGATCGCAGTTTTCCGCAAGATGAGGCTGGCTGTCAGAGATTCTAAGAAAACATCGCGATCAGATTAAAGCGCCATGCAGCTATGCAACGATGTGGAAAAGATTCAGCGTTTGACGTTATCATGTAAAACTCGAAGATTAAAACCGGTGTTTTTGTCTGACTGATTGCATTGATGTACATTTTTCAGAATATTAAACTGCTGATGCTCAGAATGTAGAACGCTAACGGTTTAAAAACAAAAATATAATGAATCATTAATAAGACATAAACGAGTCGCGCTCTGGAAAACGGTGCTTAAAGCACGTGCGTTAAGTGTCGGCGCAGACTAGCCGGTGCCATCCACCCAGGCTCAGGGACGATAATTTCTACTTTGAAAGAAATTTTCGTTTTAGGTAAGTATCCACTTAACGAAAATCAAGTCTGAACTGCACAGGCTAATTCTTAACAGTTTACGGAGATGCATTAAGCCATATTTTCCCAGAGCGAGGCTTATTTTGATGAACGTATTTATCGGAAATTATTAAACCCACATTCGTTTTCCTGCCATCTTGTAGAAGATGAAGGTACATCGTCTTATGCTACAAGATTTTTCAAGTTATACCATGCCCCAATGGACCAGAATCTGCAGATAGTAGTTCATATGCCCCAACGGAACAAAAGCTAATAATTCATAGACAGTTGCACCAATGCCTCATTAATGATCAAAACAGCAGAGCCCTGCGCACTTTGAGGGATACAAACGCACTTTTTACGGTAGGTTACACAGGCGCATAACAGTCCCTAGTACTTCGGTAGCGAAGCTAAGGAGTAAGTTTCCAAGCATTCAAGAATAATTATCTAATAGTGGTTTTGGGCAAAACTAAATCAGACAAAATTATAAACATGCCGTTATTGCCCGATGCATTGTGTCATTTATTAGCCTGAATCATTTGCGCTTGTCAAAAATAAAATGATAAACTGCGGTTTAAAGCTTGTTTCAACAGCTATTTGCCTAAACGGACTACCTAATTTTTAACTTGACCTGCCAGGTCGGACCTAAATCTTCACACGCACCAGGTAGAACTAATATATATATATATATATATATATATATATATATATATATATATATATATATATATATATATATATATATATATATATATATATATATATATATATATATATATATATATATCTGACATAATACAAGATGCATTGCAGCATACTTAGAATCGACTAAACAATACATGGTGGATTTGATGTTGCGGTGTTTTTTTTTCCTTCTTTTTAAAGTACCCGTAAAAGGAACTTTCCCAACTGAGGACAAACTACAAAATTCGTCACATGCCCTTCAGAAACATTCCCAAAAGAAAGCAAAATGTAAATTTCGTTCCAAACGTGCATCATCTGCTTTGGTCAAACATAAAATAAGCACCAAAACTGAACATTTCAAGCCAAAATGCATGTAAAAGACCCATTATTCGGAATTTCCCAATCTGACGATTATATGATACGAGTTTTCCAAATTTCAGGTTTATCGCACTAATTTCCCCAATCGGTCCGGTACCGGTACTTTTTCCAACAGAAGTAACTGCTTGCGAACCGTGGAGAATAACTTAATCTCAAGCCTTATAATGATGGCTTATCGCACCTTTCATCAGACGCGCGCTGCACAGTAAAAACGCAACAATCTATAACTTAAATGTTTAGTTAGTCGTGTTAACCTTGACGCAGCTTGCAGATACAGGTACAATATCGCGTCTAATCCGATTCAAAAGCCTATCCCCTTTACGTTATATAAATTTCCATTTAAAATAGCATACCTGGTGACCTGTGTTGATCAACACAAAGCTCCGCATGAAAGAGTAAGTTCATTAAGATCAATCATAACTGTAAGTGAACCGGTCCAGTACTTTAAGAATCGAAGGTTGAGCATTCTTTTACAAGATAAATAAAAAGCATTCGAGTTTTTTACATGAAAATAAATCGTAATTAATGAAATATTTCTGAAGTACGGTATATCGATACTACGTAAGATCCAAATTTCATAAGACGTTGTGTTGATACGGGTCCTGACGTCGGAATCAAATCAATGCCATTGTATATTTAAACATTGTTTAAACATTATTATCGCTTTGAAAGCTCTCACCAACAGCCCTGTTTTCTTGACGTTGAACGCGTTCAAATAAGAAACATGCTTTATGTTCCGAGTTATCACACGGCCGTTAATCACGGGCGCCACCTCTTCTGCGATGCATTAATAAATTAGCCATGCTACTTCCGAGTTGGCGCTAAGGATGGGATGTTTTGAAATTTCACCGTAATTCTTTGGAAGGGAGTACGTTTTATATGTTTTCCAACATATTTCGCATTATTTAAACAAGAGCACCGCATAGCGGTTGCCAACACTCGGCTGTGTGTGCAGTTTGGAATAAATGAAAGCTTGTCAGAACTTAAAAGTGACCCTGACCTTTGACCTAGTGACCCAAAATTGGGTGTGGCGTGTAGAACTCATCAAGGTGCATCTACATATGAAGTTTCAAAGTTGTATGTGGAAGCACTCTGATTTTAAGAGCCTATGTTAAGGTTTAAGCACAACGCGGACGGCAGACGCCGGACGACGAGCTGGCAATGACAGTACCTCGGGTTTTCTCTGAAAACAGTCTAGCTGAAAAATCAGGCGATAACGTGCTATATTCAGCGAAAATTAACGGCCGTGTATCTTGCTGCGGTTAGACTTCGATAGAGCTACGTCGTTTTCGAGAGTGCGACATAGGCAGGACTACAGTATATAGTTCACGTTTTCAACACTCAAAACACACATCTGTGTATAATATTTTTGTAAGATACCATGTTATTTTTTTGCATATCAAAAAATCGATACGATCACAAACGTCAATACAAATCGTGACATGAACAAGACAGTAATTTGCGAAAAATAAGACCAAAATTTTCTCACGTCTAGCGAAACGCATTTTTTTTGTATGTAAAACAAATTTACTTTTCGTGAAAAAGAAACCACACAAATATCAAAATGAAAACATTTGTCACAGCCACAGAGGTGACATGTGTATACAAGTACCTGTGAAACTGGACACCGACGTCAATTCTCTCTACCGGATAAACCCGCTTCTTGCACCGGTAGCAGGGGTCCTGCGGCGGCGGCCGACGGTCAAGGTCATCGCAGGCGTCCGAATCGCCGTCGCTAGACGCTTGATCTTCATTCAGCGTCCGCAACATGGTGATGGATGATAGTTGGTGTTATGTACGGGATATCTTCTACCTACAGTGGTTTAATGTTGAGGGTTTGAATGCATTACAATCAGACACACACAAGTCAAGATCAACTCGTTCAATTATCTTATTCAGACAAGTCTCTTGACTATGAGTTCCCGTTGTAATTATGGTAATCGTTGAATTTTAATGAGACATCAGATTCAATCTTATAAATTGCAAGGGCAACAATAACACCCCCGGAAACCCGACATGCTGTGAGAAGTTGGACATGCTAGGAGATGTAGCCGATATATTTCAAAGAATTTCGGTAGGATAAGTAAATCCAGTTCTATAATTGTTTAAAGGCATTTTTGAAATAAGATATATTTTGGGGCATGCAAAGAAGGTATTACCATGTATGTTAGAAAAATCCTGGTTATTAATATACAGGATTTATTGAAATATGGCTATTTAAAGTCGACGATGCAGGGATTTGTCCCATATTTAGCACTTTATTTAAAAATTTCTTTAAAGGTATGCCAGTGTAAAAGTTTTTTCACCGACAATTATGTTAACCAATGTCCCCGAGTAACATATCCGCCAGGGTTTCTTAAAAAAGTTCGTATTGGTGGAAAAATTCGACTATACATACAACGTGTTGATGAAAAAATGATATGACATGGTGCTGTACAAAGATGTCGAGATATGACATGTGTGAAGTTCATTTATAAACTTAAAAGCTCACTATTACAGCTGATTTATGCCCACTCTGACGCATTGTAGATCATTTTCATTGAACTCGTATTTTATATGGTACGCATCAATTCGGTTTCTGAGCATTCTTACTTTTGATAGGGACACATAATACTAAAATATTACATCAATGAACATTATGTTTACCAAACAAAATCTGCAAAATTCAAGAAACAATTCGTCTGCACTTTTTTTCTGTCTTCACAAAAACGTTGCGTACATAACGTGACCTTATTTTGCTTTCGAAAAAAGAAACAGTTGTAAACATTGACACACGTCAACAAAAACATTAATCGGCTTAACAATGATAGGCTTTTTGTATTCAATTCAAATAAAACTATAAATCTTAACATAAATAAAAGTATTTTGCAAAAAAACGTGGAGGTTTCGTCACAATGCAGTTTCGTCACACTGATATTGTGAAGGATGGCAGAGGAGGTTTCGTCGCACTGATATATTGTATAGAATAAAATGATATTGCAATTGAATATGATGTTGTTAATAAATATATTGGGATATATGCTTCTTTATGTTATTTTTTAGCGTTATTGAGTTGAGTTTTGTAACAAATGATGGTTTTAATTGTATATATTATTTAAATGATTTATGTTTGACTTAGGTTAAACAGCGTACTGTTTGTTTTAATGAAGCGTATTTATTTACGTAATTGTACTACCAGCTAAAACTGTAAGCTTTTGTCAGTTTTATTTTATATTAAAATAGAAATATATTCACATGTAACAGGCAATAATTAATGTCCTATGCATTTAATAAATATGCTTTGAAAAGTAACTTTTTTGTCTTTGCTGTTGATTTTATACGAAAAATGTAACACGTGCAGTACACTTTGCATATTATCCTTTTTTCTACCATAATATCAACTTTTTATGTGCGCGTAATATATGAATAAAACACATATTTGTAGAGCAAATGAAAACACGTCCACACCCTATCGACTACCAATCTACGATTATAAGATATTTCAATTATTGATTACTTGATAGTGCAAACATATTAATTAGTGCATTGCAAACAATCAATTAGCGACACACGCCTTTAAGTGTGCTAAAATGTACTGTACGCATATGTCATAAATTTTGCTTATTCCAGGTTGGCGGTCCTCTTCTGAATGTCGTCAATTACGTTGAGCGCACGTGTATCCGGGGATCCATGTGGAAGTCGGAGAACTGGCGCGTCTATAGACAAACAATTAGGACTAACAACGATGTTGAAGGTATGCTTTTATTCAGTGAACAATTTATGTTATATATATATATATATATATATATATATATATATATATATATATATATATATATATATATATATATATATATATATATATATATATATAACACTATTGTTCATAAACTTTGCTCATTATTTCAGGCTGGTACCGAAGAATCAATACGCGAGCCGGGCGTGCTGACTTAGGATTCTACATGCTCGTCCCCCTTCTACGACGTGAGGCGGCGACAGTGGACTTGACGATTCGTCTAGTGTCGGAGCACGCGCTTGCCCGTATCGGTAAAAAGAAATACAAGGACGTCCACGGAAAACTATTCGACACCTGGGACAAATATGAGGACGATGAAATCACCACCACTCAACTTCTGAGGCGAGGCAGCAAAATCTCAGGCTTTGGACCCGATTCAACACATGACCCAATCCACGACGACGATGTGTGAAAAAAATGGAAATTTAATAGACAGATGTGTTGTTGTGTTCATAGTTGTAAGCATTTATTTTTGGTGTAATATTGTTTGGAAATAAATGTATGTGGTGCGTAAAGGTAAGTATATAATGGTACCGTTTATAGAGTATATTATGTTTTATATGCAAATATTTATTTTTGGTGTAATATTGCTTGCAAATAAATGTATGTGTAGTTGTGTAAAGGTATGTATATTATTATGCCGTTTATTGAGTAGATTTGTATTTGATTGTATCTTTATGTTTTATATGCAAATATTTATTTTTGGTGTAATATTGCTTGCAAATAAATGTGTGTTGTGTAAATGTAAGTACCTGTGTATATTATTATACCGTTTATTGAGTAGATTTGTACACAATGTTTTGATGGTATCTTTATGTTTATTAAGTAGATTTTTATGTTAAATCTGTTGTTGAATCTGAGTATCACGTCCTACTTTGTTGTGACAATTATAGACACTTAAGATTGAAATTTATTGGGCATATCTCTTGGCCTACCTTAAATTTATTCCAAACTACTATGACATCGAAAAAAACAAGGGCTGTTTGTAAAACATGCATGCCCCCCATATGGGCTCTCCGTTGTAGTGACAGCCATTGCGTGAATATGTTGTTTGTCACTGTGACCTTGACCTTTGACCTAGTGACCTGAAAATCAATAGGGGTCATCTGCGAGTCATGATCAATCTACCTATCAAGTTTCATGATCCTAGGAATAAGCGTTCTTCAGTTATAATCCGGAAACCATTTTACTATTTCGGGTCAATGTGAACTTGACCTTTGACCTAGTGACCTCAAAATGGATAGGGGTCATCTGCGAGTCATGATCAATGTACCTATGAAGTTTCATGATCCTAGGCATAAGCGTTCTTGAGTTATCATCCAGAAACCCTTTTACTATTTCGGGTCACCATGACCTTCCTTGACATTTGACCTAGTGACCTCAAAATCAATAGGGGTCATCTGCGAGTCATAATCAATGTACCTATAAAGTTTTATGATCGTAGCCATTAGCGTTCTTGAGTTATTATTCGGAAACCATTTTACTATTTCAGGTCACTGTGACCTTGACCTTTGATATAGTGACCTGAAAATATATAGGGGTCAACGGCGAGTCATGATCAATCTACCTATCAAGTTTCATGATCCCAGGCATAAGCGTTTTTGAGTTATCATCCGGAAACCATTTTACTATTTCGGGTCACCGTGACCTTGACCTTGTGACCTGAAAATCAATAGGGGTCATCTGCGAGTCATGATCAATGTACCTATGAAGTTTCATGATCCTAGGCATAAGCGTTCTTGAGTTATCATCCGGAAACCATTTTACTATTTCGGGTCACCGTGACCTTGACCTTTGACCTAGTGACCTGAAAATCAATAGGGGTCATCTGCCAGCCATTATCAATCTACCTACGAAGTTTCATGATCCTAGACATAAGCGTTCTTGAGTTATCATCCGGAAACCATTTTACTATTTCGGGTCACTGTGACCTTGACCTTTGACCTAGTGACCTGAAAATCAATAGGGGTTATATGCGAGTAATGATCAATCTACCTATGAAGTTTCATGATCCTAGGCCTAAGCGTTCTTGAGTTATCATCCGGAAACCATTTTACTATTTTGGATCACCGTGACCCTGACCTTTGACCTAGTGACCTCAAAATCAATAGGGGTCATCTGCGAGTCATGATCAATGTACCTATGAAGTTTCATGATCCTAGGCCCAAGCGTTCTTGAGTTATCATCCGGAAACCACCTGGTGGACGGACCAACAGACCGACATGAGCAAAGCAATATACCCCCTCTTCTTCGAAGGGGGGCATAATAAATAAAATATTAGGTATTTGTAAATACCTAAAAGAATCTATGTTATATAGAAATAATACCCTTACTGAACTATCTGTTCCTTAATCCAAAGTATATCAACGTTTCGTTACATAAATACATTTAATTTTTATATAGACATGTACATTATGCTTGAATATTTATATGTGTACTTTGTTGTGTGTGATGATATTACTTAACCGTTCCTTTTGTCTTTGCCATAATTATGTTGTAAATGGCTAAAGGCATGTTTTTATTGCCGATTGCCAATAACTTTGAAACTTGTTAATGTATTGTGTTGTATTTGAATAATTGTTTTTTTTGTGAATCGTAATCGACATTGTATTATGTCATTTAATTGCATTTGTATACTTACTAAATACTTCAATTTATCGAATTTAACAGAAAAGAAAAAAAACACGTTGATTGATAACAGAAGAAAGGTGTCAATCAACGGTGCTAAAGTTTCCCGGTATTATTCACACCTATATATTACCATTGTGACAAACCCTCTACCCGTTTTCTACAGTAAATTCAGTATGACGAAACTGCTGTGTGACCAAACCTCCGTAAACCCTATAATTATAATATTCGTACTATTAAGTTTACTATCATCGTGTTCATTCGGAAGCGGAGACATTATGCAGCAAAATATTAGCACAATTATATTATTGAGACAAAATACATTTACAGATCGTTGGATAACAAAATAACGCGATATACGATTTGCAAGGGAGACAATTCACATTTTTAATGATTAAAGTATAATAAAGCAGAGACGCAGAACGCCTCCGAATAAAGCTTGAGTAGTCTAGACGTTTATATCAAAATTGTGTGCACACTTTGATGAATAGGACCATCTTCTATTTAAAATAAAAAATACCATTATGTCATTAATTTAGGCATGAATGAAACTTCAAAATTAAAATTGCTTATATTGTGTTTAATTGATTTACCAGAGACATTCAAATAAGTCTCTATATTTACTAATCCATGTTGAAACTTGCGTGTCTAATTGCCATCATCAGCTATTGAAATGTTACAATAAATGTTCCTTTAGAACATTGAAACCCAAACCTTATTCGAAGAAAAATATATACACGTACGTACCGTTAGGTCATCACTGACAGTTTTCTGTCACTGCTCTTAATTGCTACTGCATCAATTATCTAATTTATACCATGAACAGATCGCTTCAAAATAACATCCTCATCACAAACGTTTTACAAAATCAGAACACAGGTATAAAACTAATCCAACAATATAAACATTGAAAGAGTCAAAGATACAACAGTCACGTCGTATATTTGAATTTAAATCGAGTGCATTTCGCTGGATTACTCATTCGTGAAACCTCTCTGCTCAATACGCCTTCTCATTGGTCTGCTATTTTTGGTCGATATCGGAAAACGGCTGTATCAAAGGTGAAGTGGGTCGATGTCGTAAATGTCTAAATAACGGAACTAAGAATTGTGCACGGAATCGTTGGACATCAATTATGTATTAATAATGAGTCAGGCATACCGAGAAATTTCATTGTTTCGACAAAGGACAAACGTAATGCTCAGCGCGAGCATTAAAACTGTCGAAGAAGACGGATTGTCAGAGTTGCGTCCCCTGCATCGTCTGTGAATTGAATGTGTCCTTAAGATGTTCGGCTTAGAGGTCGAATTGTAACTTGTACATGTAATATTGTTCACAGATTTTTGAAGATTGCCATTCTGTGTATTTACTATTTTCAGTTAACATGAACTAAACTGTTAATGTATAATATGGTGAATATCGTTCAATACTTAAACTCGCACTTGAATGCGAAATTAAATAATATTGCACTCTGATCGTAGTAAAAGCTTCAAATTTAAAGTATATTTCTATGTAGTGTTGTGTCGATCATTTAAAGACTTGGATGAAGGTGTGCCTTTAATTAGTAATGATAATTTGATAAAATGGTTGGTAAGTTTAATTATTTTATGTTTCGTCATAGCAATACCAATCTGCTTAAAACATTCTAATTTAAACAACGATGTTCTTTAAAGGGACCGTCAACCACGAATGACGAAAAAAGAAAAGTTTTAAAATACCGTGTTTTTTGTTTACAATTATTAGTTTATATTTATTAAAAAGTCACGACTGGTATATTACATTACTTGAAGAAAGTTCATATTTTCAGAATATTCGGTAATAAAATTTCGAGATGTGAAATCGAAAGTACATCGCAAAAATAGGTGACATAACGAAATACACACTACGCAAGTAGATTGATCATTATATATATATATATATATATATATATATATATATATATATATATATATATATATATATATATATATATATATATATATATATATATATATATATATATATATATATTCAATTCACTACGCATGCACAATTTGTATTCCTGGGTTTACCACGTGGCGATGATGATCAATCTACTTGCGTTATTTATAGTTAAAGTAACATTACTACTCAAAAGCAACGAAAGTTTCGTACAATATTTCGTAAAATAAAGCTAAATAATTAAAAATCATTGTTCCTTATGGCAATTGCCAAAATTTCAACGCCAGATGTATATTCGCAGGAAATTAGCATGGTGTCCACAAATAAATAAAAACGAGCATTTTGCATCTACAAAAATCTATGTAATCATACCACATCTAGCGTTGAAATTGTGGCTACTGCCATAAGGGACACTGATTGTTTTAATTTTATTTTACGAAATACTTTACGAAATTTTCGTTGATTTTGAGCGTTATAGAGGCTTTAACTGGTAGTTACCTGGTAGACATACCCAGTAAAATTCATTAAAGAATATACAGAAAATATGAAAACTTAACACCTTTTTTCAAGTAATGTTATATACCAGTCGTGATATTTTAATAAATATAAACTAATAATTGTAACAAATACGGTATTTTAGAACTTTTTTTCGTCATATGTGGTTGACGGTCCCTTTATGATATCACATACTTTTTACGATTACAAGTAATTTTATTTCACTTTCCTGCGTTTTAGATATACGATGAAAAGGTTAGTGTTCTTTTTTATTACGAGTAAGGTTTGAGGTTGTAAATGAACGAATTCCCAACAGGTACAAAGAAAATATTTCCAGCTTCTTTACAAGTGGCACTTGCTTGCACACTCGTATTTTTTTTAGATTAAAAAGTTGTGTTGCTATAATGCATACATTAATCATATGCTTCCGGCCGCGATATGGCCAGTTTTGAGTAGCATAATCAGACAAACATGTGTCCTGCCATGTACATCTTGGCCTTGTTACTTCACCGAACTCGTTTTGAAATACTAAATGTACGATGTATTAACTATGTTTCCCCATATTTTCAGTGGCGCCAACAAACATAGTTGGGGGTTATCAGGTGCGCTTCCAGAAATTTGAATAAGGGCGGGGTGGAAGGATGGCGGCAAACTTTGATCACATAAACATATTGCTACGACGTATTTCAATCATAAATGCATTTAGAATCATTAACGTACACATGTATTAACAATACCAAAATTGAAAATCATAATGTAGTATTGCAGTTCTAATACCTAAATCCATTTATGCCTAGTGGACTCTCCCATCCTTCTAAGTTTGATCAATCTATTTCCAAAATTAGGGTTGTTTAGTATATTTATTTCTATATTTAGAATATTTCTTACAGAAATTTAAGCAAACAGCGCAGACCCTTATGAGACGCCGCATCATGCGTCGTCTCATCTGGGTCTACGCTGCTTGCCAAGGCCTTTTTTTAGACGCTAGGCATACATGGGTTAACTACAATCAATTCAAGAAAGCATGTTTAATAGAAATTTGCAATCTCTCTGCTGTTAGACCTTAAAGTGAGAAAAAAAACTCGCATATCGTTAAAAGTAAAAAAAAGAAGTTTGACCGACTTTCTTGCCCTATTTTTCTGTAAATGTACGTAAGAAACAATGAACATATTTTGGCCTGATAAGTTATTGAATTATACGCAAAAGTAAACCGAAATACGAAAGTGCGTGCTCCTATATACTGCATAAACTAACTTCCAATGGCACGTATACATATTTTGTTCACGTTTAGATTTTAATAATATATACAACTATCAAATCTCTGTTTCTGCATCTGCCACCAGTTCGTAATCCAAGAGGTGCGCGAATATCGAACACTCTTGTCCGGTCATGGCGAATCGCGCAACCACCTTCAGCGCCGTTGATGCATTTCCGGTTGGGATATTCCCTTCCCATGTGAACCCTAACTTCCGCTTCAGGTGATGATAGAGCTCCCCAATGACGACGAACACCTCCGACGCCTGTGGCACGTCTAACCGGAAGGTGTAGCGCTTGTTGGTCATGAGATCACCGGAAACGGGTTCGTGGAGCGTGCAACGCTGCCAGCGGTGGTAGGTCCGCGGAAACGCCACCACTGCGGGGTTAGGTTCCTGACAGATGATCAGGTATCTGTAGGCGCAGTCTAATGACTGGCTCTCGGCACCGTCCGCCTGGGTCGCGTACAAGGAGAAAATGTAGAAGCCCTCCTTTGGGCATCGAATCATGTACGTCGCTCCTGTTTCGTTTCTGGACTTCAAAAACACGTACCTGTCAATGTCATTGACGGTCCCTGCGTGAGCGTCGTAATATTGGAACGTGTGAGTCACTTTGATTTCTTTGTCCATGTTAAACACTATGTCTAGGTAGTCGCTATCCGAGACAATCAGAGGGTCAATTTGATTTTCTGCCACTATGCCGAATTTCTCCATCACGGGCGTCGGTCCAAAGAAAGGAACCGGTGGATATGGCGGTGCAGCTCCTCTCATGTTGGGCGTACAATGAACTACGAATGAACAAGCACTTTCCAAACAATCCGCCTTCCAGTAGTCACCCGTGTAAATGGAGAAATAGTACAAGCCCGGCTTGGGAACGTTCACAGTAAATATGGCCTCGTTTTTCACATACCGCAACAATGTGCGCCCCTCTAAATTCGAGGTGTTAGTCGCCTTGTCTTGCGCTTCCAATAACGAACCGAACCCAAGAATCTTCGGCATGGTGACCCGAACTTCAACCATGCCCGTATCTGTTACTAACGTCGCACCGTAATTGGAATAAAACCGTAAACCGTAATTAAAGAAAGGCGACTTTACAACTGGCAAGTTCGTGAACTCCGAAAACGGAAGTGGAATTTCAAGTAACTGCCAGGACGCCTCGTCCGGGTAATGTTGGTAAATGTAGTCTTCTGGATCTGTAAGAAAGTAGAATTCATCATACTTGGTGAACATTTCCGGAAGTTCCTCTTTAAGGCCGGTCACCTGCCGTGCCGCCCACGTAACGTTGACGAACCGCCAGTTTCCTTCGATGGCGACAGCGGTCCAAGAGTTCCGGAAAGCGTTTCCGGTGAGATTCATGCCCGGCTTGTATCCCGCGCCCTTTGAAAAGCCGAGAACGATTTCACAATGTAGCCCAGCGTAGCTGTAACAATTTTGATATTAAATTTATCCGTGCTCACAAATATTGACGTCGAAAAAGTGCAAGAAGTCAATATAGTATAGCTTAAACAGCAATACAAAATATAACATAAAGTATTTGCAAACTTGGAAAAATCGCTTGTTTAATAATTCTTAAAAATATGCTGTGGTTATATCTTGAAAGGGAGTGCAATTTTAACTTACGATTGTAAAAGTTTTAATGATTATTTTACTCATATTAAATCAGTAAAATATTAAGTTTGAAAATGAACAAGCATTTTAATTACATACTTTTGGGAGGCGGAGAATAAGATTGGAAACCTTCGTATGCGCTGATATTAAAGAACGCACACACAAAACAAATGACCATTTTCAATGCAAAGAAGTTCGCCGCTACCTGCAGAGCTTCTTGAACAGTTGGTGGTACGTTTCCCGTCCGCTCTTCACGCCCTTCAGCAATGTCAAGGACGAATTGGGGCGCGAGATGTCACGTCCACTCGTCTTCCCAATGTCCTTTGCGATGATCCAGCGGAACAACGCTCTGCAACAAACATGACGTCGAGTTTACAAACGGTATATATCATATAACACTTTACTTTGATATTGCTTTCCTCCATGTCCAATGGTGCTCTAAACAGTTCAATTACTCAAGCAAGTAAATGTAAATCAAACCATTGAAACGTGATAATCGATGCGTGGACCTTAACTTAAATGAGATGTATGGTAGGTGCTAAAATCAGTAGCATTTGTTTCGACTTATTTTACATCTAATAATAAAGTATGTTCGATGATTAGTAATTTAAGATATATGTATAGATATTCCCCAGAGTTGGTTATACTTTTCGAGACCTCTTGATATCCAAATACCAGCTTCGTTTCCGGCAAGTAAAACATTATCCCAGTAAGAAAGGATCCCAATAACAATTTCAACGAAGATGGTCCTTCGTATTCTTTTCACCTGCATTTCTCGAGCTCGGACTGGCAGTCTCGAGTGAGATCTCGCACGAGGTCCGTGAATGTGTTATAGTCCCGATTTGATAACTGAAAAAATACCAGCAAATATGAAATTCATAAACCACTTAAGTCAGTAACATCATAATATAGCGCAACTCAAATGAAATATAATACAAAGGAATCGATTAAGACCGTGCTCTGTGAAAAAGGGTTCAATGCATGTGCGAAAAGTGTCGTCCCAGATTAGCCTGGGCAGTCCGCACAGGCTTATCAGGGACAATACTTTCCCCTTTTATGATATTTTTTTTGTTTCAAGAAAGTCTCTTCTTAGCAAAAATCAAGATTAGGCGGAAATTATCATCCATTATTAGTCTGTGCGGACTGCACATGCTAATCTGAGACGACACTTTACGCACATGCATTAAACCACCTTTGTACAGAGCACGGTCCATTTCCAAGAACTAGTTAGTGGTCCACTGCAAAGAAAGGCGCAAGAGAATCCGTTACCAATCTCTGGATTTAAAATGTGGTCAGTCCGTTAAGCTTCAGGCTAGTCAGTCCTGAGAGGATGCATTTAGTAAGAGAACGGGCGCAGACATATTTGATGTAGTTACAGTCGAATATTCTTAATAAATATGCCGAATAAAGCCATCAATCTAAAACATATAAATACGCTAATTTATAGAATAAAATCATTCAAACAGCTGTTAATTCCACAGGAAAGCCACCATAACATACCTCTAATGCCCGTTTATCTATTTGCTCAAATATAATCGGTGACTTGTACAGTTTGGACTTCCTGCCCTCTGGCGGCAGCACAGGCGGTCTCATGGAATGGTCGTAAATGCAGCTCGTATCCGCCATCCGATCCTTTGAATGTGATTTAATGATTTTAATGATTAAATGACACACGCGGCGCCTATCAAATAACTGGGTATTACATTAATTAACTTTCCCTTTTCGTTTATCTAATGCTACTAGTACATCAAGTGATATTTACATGCAAATATGCATATAACAATTACTTTAATGATATTGGGATGAAATAAGTTGCATACAAACTGTTCGATGTAAATGGTAGCTGAAGCAACATTATTTTAATACGCATTTATTTTTAACAAGGGCATTATTTAGTACTCGTGTATTTGGAATAAAGTTAACTTCATGAACTCATATTAACTTATAATAATACTAGAAATTGTGCTTACAAACATTAGGCAAATTACAACTTTCATACCCGTTATAATTTTAAAATGTACAAATTAAATACACGTTTCACTTATACTTTTTCCGCAATGAGGACCAGCATTTCTTGGCACTGCCTGTCCAGCATCCGGGATGCGCGCGCCTTCTCCTCTGTCGCCACCTTATCCTGGATGTTGCGAAGTCGGTCGTCGCGCACATTCCGGAAGTGCTCCTCGATGCGCTCCCGCCCCGCCACCAGCGCCTGTGGATTCTTCTGAACTGTCATTGGATCCATGCTAGCCAGGAGTTCTGAGGCGGCGCGCTCTTTCTCTTGGTCGACGACCGTGTCGAGCCTCCGCATTTCCTTTTCCCGTTCCTCCAACAGGAAGCGCTGCAGCCGTTCCTCTTCCTCGCGGTGCCGGCTTTCCAGCGTCCATTGAGATTCAAAAACTCGGAACTTTTCGAAATCCTGAAAGCCACGAATTTCTAGAAATACCATTGGATGTTTAAACATTTTCGGTAGGAAGTTCAACAAGGAAAATGGCTGGATTTTTTCAAAATTACAAATGTATTATTAACGTACGAATACAGGGCCGGCTCCTCCAGCACTGATTAACTCATTAATGCCTAGCGTCTAGAAAAAGGCCTTGGCAAACAGAGTAGTCCCAGATGAGACGGCGTCTCATCTGGGTCTGCGCTGTTTGCTTAAAGGAATTTCTGTAAGAAATATTCTAAATATAGAAATAAATATATTAGACATCCCTAATTTTGGAAATAAAATGATCCAATTTAGAAAGATGGGAGAGTCCTCTAGGCATAAATGGGTTAATGTAGGGCAGTTGTCACTTACTGGCGTGTGCACTTGGGACTTGTACACCAGCTATCCCAGGAAAGTGTGAGTTTGAAAACTGACAGACGTAACATAACTTGATATACTGCTTAACCCATTAATGCCTAGTGGACTCTCCCATCCTTCTAAATGTGATCACATTATTTCCAAAATTAGGGATGTCTAGTATATTTATTTCTATATTTAGAATATTTCTTACAGCAATTCCTTAAAGCAAACAGCGCAGACCCAAATGAGACGCCGCATCTGGGTCTACGCTGTATGCCAAGGCCTTTTTTTCTAGACGCTAGGCATAAATAGGTTAAAACGGCAAAGAATAAAACAATCAGACTGTCATTGTCATTTAGTCGAACTATTTCAAAAACGTTCCGTTATTATATGAAAATGCAAAACGTAAATAAATGTTTGATACGAGTATCTATTGATTATTACCAAATTTCACATTTTCAAATCCATTAGTGATAAACGCCAGACACGAAATCCGTAAGAGATGGATGTACGGTTTTTTAAGCGTCGAAATATTAAAAATGCACATTATTCCGTGACTGAACGATCTAATCTGTCTATGTGCATGCCTAGACGCAGATATTTACATTGCATTTGGTTGTAAACATTAAATTTCATGGGTTCGGTTGCGCAAATCTCAATTTAAGTGGTAACTGTATACACATCAGGAAAAAAGAAATGCAAACATTCGACTTGAAGGTATTTGCTACTGAGAGCAAATAAAAAATAATTTGATTTTTCGTATATAAACATATGCCAACCCGAGATAGGGGCGGTTGCTGATGTTAACGTATAGCTATTGCAAGTACCTGGGTTCGATCCCAAATATGATGGCGTTCTGAAGCAATCGTTCTAAACAGGAAGTGGTCAGATCAAACTCAATAAGCCTTAGATTTATTTTCGACGCAATAGGAAATGCGTTTAAACGTAAAACTAACCTGATAACTCTGGAGAATGGGCCTGGGTCGCCCGTACAGACCACCCGTCATCAGCGTGTACTCGAGGGTACTTTCAGCCGTGCCAGTCAGCCAGGACGTTCCATTGAGGCTGCGCGGCGTGACACTGACCATGCTGGAGGCCATGCTGGTGTTATGTAGGTCATGCTTGGAGGGCGTGTGCTGCACCGACCCAGCGGGGCTACCCTTCGGGCTACCACGGGGGCTGGGCTTTGGAGTGAAGTCTGGCGCCGCCTTTATGGCCGAAATCGGTTTGTCACGCTAAAATAATGTTCAATTTTTGCCGTTTAAACAACCAATTGTTAAATAGGTATTGAATACTAAGTGCATTAAGGTGGGTTCCCACTGTCGATCCGATCAACTCGATCATCCCGATCACCGAAATTTCCCGACCAAGCTCGACTAAAAATGGTTTACACGACTTCTTCTCGACCTCATGTCGATAACACACGACCTCCACACGACTCATTCACAACGTCCACTCAACCATCTTTCCGATTTCCGCTCGATCATATCGACCTATACGCGAGCCCTATACGATCTCAGCTCGACCAAGTGGACCTCAGCTCGATCGCCACCAGATCTTCACACGACCAGATCGTGATGGTCGTACTGCAGTCGTACAAAGCGATCTTAAATAACTCGGGTAGAGGTCGAGCGGATCGGGTACATAGCTCGTGTATGGTCGAATAGCAATCGGGAAGTGATCGTGTACGGTCGAGTAGCCGTCGGGTAGCAGTCTAGTAAATCTGTACATCAAATCGAATAGAGGTCGAGTGCATCGTATTGCGATCTACAATAACTCTGGTATAGGTTAAGCGGATCGGGTACAGATCGTGTAAAAGATGTAAATCCGATCGCCACACGATTGCTTCACGATCAACTCGATCTTCTACTCGACTAATACACGACCACTTCCCGAGCGCCTCTCGATCCATTTCCTACTCGACCGCTACTCGATATTTTTTGACATGTCAAAAAATATCGGGTAGGAAGCCCGACCAATGCCGACCTACCCGACCGCCCCGACCACTCATGCCGACCGAACCAGACCAGTATCCGACCGCTTGGTCGGGCTTGATCGAGTTGATCTGATCGGCAGTGGGAACCCAGCTTTAGTATGGGTAGACCGTTCATATTATATATCGCCCATCCATACAGAAAAAAATTGAATGGTGATCTGTGAGGAAAACCATAGGCTTCAATTGGGTGATGAAACACATTACGAGTGTATGGCTCTGCTATAATATATCAAGAAGAGTGGTTAAACGCCGATCAATTCAAGAACATTTTTATATTACAGCCTGTATACTTAGCTCATTTTGTAATCTCAATTGACCCTTTATTGCTTCTGCTGTTAATGATGGAAAAGAAAAGTAATGTAACCTATTGATAGTTAATTTACAACATCGGACAACTCTGAAAATCTGTTGTTAAATGATGTTATATTGCATTAATAAAGACAATTTCTGAATGCAATTTTGCATGTACAAACGCCTCAAGGGTTATACAGTATGTTTGCTTAAGACTGTTCGGTATTTGAATGGCTTAGGAGTGTTTATGTTTCTCCGATAACTTCTTTAGAAAGCACAACACAATTGTCAACAATACAGTGGCAAGTTATTAAAAAATGATAATAGCGCCCATCATATTTAAAATTATCGGAGGTATTTTGCCCCATAAATGCAATGTAGTCATATGACCACAATTATAGGGTCTTCGAGCATATATATATTTCACTTTATACAGTTTAGTGAGAAGAGTTTTACTCTATTTGTGTACAAGCATATACAGTATTATATTTTATATTACACATTAGATGAAAAAACAACAACACGACCTTCAAAAGGCAAACATATTTTGAAGTAGGACTTAAAGTTTGCAGACAACTTTTATGTGGACAGGACACTAATAAAACTGTTTGTATAGCTCTAGCAGAGAGCACACACAAATGGTTATCTGCTCCTTCGATCTTTTAGGGTATGGTTATGACAATTTACATTGTTATACAGTTGCGTTTAAAACATTCCACAAATACATCTCAAATAGTCTATTGACTATGCATAGAGGGCGGACTTACGTTTACAAAGATCACCTTTTCCAACGAACAGGTTTTGGGACGCCAAATTTTGATTATGTACTTTTTAAATAGTAGACATGTAAATTAAATAGTAATGTGTGGTTTAAACTAAATCATGAACACTAGTTTGGTACAGTTACTGAAATATATTGAGGCTAATACGAGCATAAGTGTGTCTTGTTCTGTGAAAACTGGGCTTAACTCATGTGCGGAAAGTGTCGTCCCAGATTAGCCTGTGCAGTCCGCACAGGCTAATCTGGGACGACACTTTCCGCTTTAATGGTATTTTTGTTTCAAGGAAGTCCCTCCTTACCAAAAATCAAGTTTAGGCGGAAAGTGTCGTCTTCTCTGATTAGCCTGTGCGGACTGCACAGGCTAATCTGGGACGACACTTTACGCACACGAATTAAGCCCAGTTTTCTCAGAACAAGACACAATTACTCGTAATTCAAACAGCGTCAAATTTGATCAAAGGGCATGCTTTTATTCGATATCTGTATAAGCAATCCGTGTAAGTGCATGAGAGTTGCCTAAATCGCTGGCATATCCGTGTAAATGCATGAGAAATGCATAAATCGCTGGGGCGTTGCATGCAAAATGTATGTCCATAGGCCAACAAGCTACTGCATGCGTATTTAACCCATTTAAGCATAGCGTCTAGAAAAAAAGGCCTTGGCAAACAGCGTAGACCCAGATGAGACGCCACATGATGCGGCGTCTCTTCAGGGTCTGCGCTGTTTGCTTAAAGGAATTTCTGTAAGAAATATTCTACATATAGACAATCCCAGAAATCGATTACCACCCGAATTACCCGCCCCTGAATACTCTCGCGCGCCTTCAAAACGGTACTGAAGAAATAAATATGGACCTATATATGTGTGTATAGGTCCCTACGCAAAACAAGGAAGCGAAACAGTTTTATCAAATATATTTGAGGATTTAAATAGTTTCTGTTATCAATCTGACAACCACATAATAGTTCGTGTTTTTTTTTAATAAATATAATTTACGTAATTAGTAAAAATAAGGTTCATTTGCATTCGTTTAAGAGTAATAAAACACAGCATGGACATGGACATGGTGTAGGTCCCTGGCATGAATAAGGTCTTGATTGTCATTAAACATGTTATTTAAAGGTGACGCGTGATATCTTATCTTAATTTCGGTATCTACCCATGTGCAGACATGTGTTGTCACGGGCAAACCCATAAACGCTTTTAATCCACACTTGGAACATCGTCTCCCATTTAGCGAATTCGTTCGCGCCTTGATCGCTGATGTTTTTTTCAAGAGATGTGTGTTGGTGTCATTAATAATCCGTAATTAAAGTAAAATAAATCACTTATTGTGTTCGCGTTTTTATTTTTTAAGCGTAAATTTAGACCGTTTTACGAAAATAAATTTAATAAAGACATACGTTAAGGAAATCTAGAGAACACAATTGGAACAATTTAAGTTTATTTAAGGCTCATTATTTTTCATGTTGAACATTTCAATCGTGAAGTAAGATGTTATTAAGAAAATTTAATTATATTTCAGGCAACATGTAAAACGTTATTTAAATAGTGATATAAGAAAGTTGTAGACAAACGCTGATATGTCCTTTTCAATAAAAAAGTATGACATATCCTGACATCTTACACAGTTATGCAAGCGAATTACTCCGATACTTGTTCATTTAAATCACAAAATTCATTTCCAGCTAGATATTTTTGTATTAGCTTGAGAGCGATTTTTAAATAAAAGATTGTTAAAAACCACTTTAGTTTTAGACTAAACTAGATACATAATTTAAATTTTAAAAAATCTCTTCCTGAAATCTTACAGAGTTTCGATGTAATAAAGATTTACGGAACAATTTTAGAATCACAAACTTCATTTCGGCTATAGATTTGTATATTACCTTTAAAATGACACTTACAAGGGAAATATTAATAGCGAAATGGTAACTGTTTAGACAAACAAAGATATGTATTATTCAATAAAAGAAGTCGTCTTCAGTCTTTAATCTTACAATGTTTCTTAATGAATATCTCCGGAAAGTATAGAAAGTACGACATTTAATAAGAAATAATATAGGCTTAAACAAAGACAGATATCAATATAATTGTCTACATCGACCTTAAATCTATCTTTATTAATAGCAAAGATCTATAAAAAAAAAATTTGGTCTGAATGGATGTTTCCAATCTTTATATATTGATAGATCTTTGTTAATATCTCCGGCACTATTTACGCTAAAATCACAACGTTTACTTCAGACTTTAGATATTGTTATGCCTTTATAATTATGCTTGAATAATTTTATTCCATAAAGAAATAATTAAATTTTATACAAAGGCATTACTGAAAGGTATGCTTAAAAATGCCAACTCGGCCTTAAACATTACGTGTTGTCACTGAATATTGTTGCAGAGGCACATATTTTATGAATCTATCGTGTATATTTTTTATTTAAATTATATTGATTTATGATCTGATACATATCGACACTTGGTTTCACGATTCACTTGTTTTCAATCCTACTGTGCGAAGTCATAAAGTACTGTTTATTGGAATAATGCGGGTGTACACTATGATAATGTAATCTGTTAAATTCTTCAGTACCGTTTTCAATCGCGGGTTACGTAATAGCCAATATGGCGGCGCCCATATTATCGATTCTGGGATTGTCTATAGAAATAAATATACTAGACATCCCTTATTTTGGAAATAAATTGATCCAATTTAGAAGGATGGGAGAGTCCACTAGGATTTAATGGGTTAAGAGAATGCGGAGTTAATAGGGTTGCTGTTCTGTTCTATAACACACATGATGTTCCTAAATACAGTATTTATACGTTTATTGTAAAAGCACAAGGTACAATACTATTGTTCGCGAATAATCAATTTTCGCATTAGTAAAAAACACAACAGAATATCATTATTCGCATGCATAAAAATATGCAATGTCCGTATTCACATTTGATGTGATTTTTTAAAAATCCCGTTGAAATCCTATTTTACCAAACACTTACCCGTTTTAGGCCGTTTATATTTTTAATACTATATAGTTTCGGATTCGGTCCTTACTTAATGTGAACAATACTATTTGTGAACAATATTATTAAAAATATCTACAACATGCGAGAACGTGAAGCGCGGGTGGTCGTTGTCGCTCCAACTGAACTAGCTTATCACGTGCTTCACGGAAATCAGTTAGGCATCGTTCTGGGAACACTGGGCTTAATTCATGTGCGTAAAGTGGCGTCCAACGTAAACCTATGCAGTCCGCACAGGCTAATCAGGGACGACACGTTTCCATTTTTCGTTAAGAGGGACCTTTTCACAGTTTTTGGCATGTTTTGAAATAAGTCATCAAATGCTTCATATTGATAAATGTAAACATTGGATCTTAAAAGCTCCAGTAAAAAATCAAGAATAAATTTTAAAATAGGAGAAACAAGAAATATCTTTAAAAAAGATATACGGCGTAAATAGTTTAATGAATGAGATCAAGTATAGCGAATGTCTTTTTCTGTGCAGTTCTTAGCTGCATCACACGCAGTACGGGATGTTACGGGGAGTTTTCGCGGCTTATTTTACATTATAACATATTGCTGGTCATAAACCTATAGATACAAAACAGAAAACCAAAAGAAGAATGGAAGTGAAATTTAAACATATGAGTCAACCGGCCACACGAGAAGTATCCGTATTTATAGGCGCGTTCTTCGAACAAACCTGTTTTAGTGGTTTGTCGGGCATTGCTATTTGATTCGATTATTAACAGTATCAATTATCATCGTGCTAATGCTTAAAGTGATATTATGGGCATTTTGCACTGTTGAATTGAGCTGAAAAGAATTAACAGGTCAAAATAGTTAGTTAAAATGTGGTTACTGATTAATTATCTGCAACTCACCTTGCTACCAGTTGTTTATAAAAATATATTTTATATTCGATATTCTTACGTGACCCACCCAGTCCTGTAAGCTGAAATGATCCGTAAAACAATTTCGTGTCTTTGTGTCGTATGAACAAATCTGCACTAAAACTAAATTTAGGTTCAACTCGTAAACGCATGATCAGTTGTCAAACGAAAGTACGGTTGATATTCAAATGCATTATTTTTCTCTTTCTGGTATATTGTTTTAGTATGATGATGCTGCATTAATTAATATAAGTGTATATGAATTAGAAACATCAAAAATAATCAACGGTTGCGATAGACACCTATAAACTGTTACATGCTCATAATATCACTTTAGTACATTAGGCAATATGGACGAATAATTATTGTTAAATTTATCAACAATAAAATTTATCATTGTATTGTTGAAAACACATTAAGAATCTATTATTTACATACCATAATTATATTGCTGAATATCTTCATTTAACATATTTCTGGTCTAAAGAAAATTCCAGGTCACCTAGTTCACGGATAGCGTCTTTATTATATAACGATTATTTTACTGGCCGCCAACTCCGGTGATGACCTGTATATAAACTCTGAATGTCCGCGAATTGACCCGATATACCTCGCGGGTTGAAATGCAATGCTTTAAAGTGAGGCCTCGCTTCCATTGCTCTTTATACTTTTACATGTTAACATGTTGACAGGAATAAGGAAGTAAGTACTAAATATGAGAACATAGCCTTTTAAGTATAAACGCTCTTGCGCTGGTAATACTCTGAAAATAAAAGGTGTACGCACAAACTGTATTGATGTCGAGAATTGAGTGTAAAACTGTTCTATCTATTAAGCCTTTTCATTCGAGATAAAATTGTTTCATACAGTAAAACAGTGTTACAAAGACGCGGATATGTTTCCAATGTTCTGGTGGTATACTCAAATCAGCCAATGGAATAAATGAAGTGTATTCATTCGTACCTAGCCGCGGGAAATTTTATTGGAATTTTATTGGACACTTACAAAGGTCAGGCTAAGGTGAAAAGCTGGCTTATGCAGCTTACGCCGAAAAAGTAGCCGCAGCTGGACTCGAACCAGTGGCCCCGGAGTCCTGGAGTAACCTGGAGTAAAAACGCATTTGCCCGCTCGGCTATTTTGCAAAGCATACTTGATTGAAGTATTTTATGCACTATATGAGCAATCTTCGTAGTTTCACAAAATTTAACGACAACAACAGAACTCTCCAAATTATTCAATCGTTTCGCGTTGCAACGCTTTATAACTTTTAGGATTTTAAATCGTCAAAAGATGCATATATTGGCTATATTAGACCATGGTAAATGTTCAGTAATACTGTTTCCTCACAAATATCATAACTAAAATGAAAATATGCGAATCTGAAACAACTCTTCAATTTTGTCAATTTACCAAACCGTGAAAAGATCCCTCTAAAGGATCTTTTTAAAACGAAAATACAGTTAACGCGCAAGCATTAGGCCCAGTGTTCAAGAACGAGGCCCATTTGAATCTTCAAAAGATAATTACGTCATTGAACTTAGGGGAATTAGAAAATAATTCGACCACAGAGAAGTGTAATCAACTTTCGTAAATATCGCTAAGCAAGTTTATGCAATAAGAAAATTTGACGAGTTGCAAAATGTTTGATTAATATGCAGTTACAAATGTCCCAACACTACAGGTACACATTGTTCAGTAGAGGTGACATAGAATGGTAGTTTTAACAGTCAATATAAATATAAAAAAAAAGAAAGAGAAAAACTATCCAAATAATGCGTTATTTTATTTATACAGCCTTTAATTTAATTCTACTGAACGCTCGACAAAGTAAAACATACATTTTTTGATTTTAGTACACTCAAACAAGAGGCCCATGAGGGCCTGAATCGCTCTAAACACTGTATAAGTTTGGAAAGAATATGATGGAAACTGTGTACTTAATCGCGCAAACAAAGAGAATTTTCTCAAATTCAAGGGGAGATTAGTGTGTACCTATTTCTCCGATACTGCTCATATTCAATAGGGTTCAAGTCCTCATCGATATAAAAATACTGTGAATATTTGGAGATAATTGGATGAAAACTGTGGAATTAATTGCGTAAACAAGCGGCATTTCAAAATTTTATCATATTCAAGGGGAAGTTTGCCAAGACTTGGATGAAAATTGTGGACTTTATCACATAAAAAACTGAATTTTCATTGTGTTCTCAAATTCAAGGGGAGATAATTCTGGACTTATAACTCCGATATTGCTCATTTTCAATAGGGTTTCACTCATCATTTAGATAAAGACACTGCGCAAGTTGGGGAATAATTGGATGAAAACTGTGGACTTTATTGCGCAAACAAGCCTTATTTCACATTTTTTTCAAATTCAAGGGGAGATAATTCTGGACTCATAACTCCGATATTGCTCATTTTCAATAGGGGTTGACTCATCATTCAGATAAAGACGCTGTGAAAGTTGGGAAATAATTGGATGAAAACTGTGGACTTTATTGCGTAAACAAGCCTTATTTTACAATTTTTCAAATTCAAGGAGAGATAATTCTGGACTTTTTACTCTGATGTAACCCATTTTCAATAGGGTTCGGGTCCTCATTTATATAAAGACACTTAACAAGTTTGAAAAGAATCGGATGAAAACTGTGGACTTTATCGCGTAAACAAGAAAAAGTCTAACGCACGCACGGACGGACGGACGACGGAAACCACGCCATGACACAAGCTCTTCAGGCCATCGGCCAGTAGAGCTAAACAAAAACAAGTTACGCTTAATCATAGTAACGAACTAATTCGAAGATATTCCAAAATATAAGATAAAAACGCGATAAATACTTAATTATAATAATTAACCATGAAAACCGACCCGATTAAATACAGAAAACGATGAAACTCCTTAAACTTAATGAGGAGAAAAACTCTTGTTCTATATATAACACTTCTCGTAAACTACTAGTTTTATCATTTCAAATCATACGACACTACGATGATAAAGCTTAGGCATATCGACGCTAAAGTACATAATTATAGACAGTCGGTTGCTGGAAACCGTGGGAAGATTTAAAATCAAAGTACACTTAGTTTCATACATGCTGCGACCATGAATGACAATATCGGACGTGACTAATATCACCATTGTGAAAGCGTCCGTTGCTATGGCAATGACTCTTACGATAAAATCAACAATGCAGCACGTTTAGTTAATTAGTAAAGGCTAGTTTTGATGACGGTAGAGCTGTCACGCGAAAATCGTAGTAGATGTTTTTTTAGGCTATTACTTGCCACACCTGATATAAACTTGTATAGGATAAATATATTTAAACTATTACGATATTGATGGGCATGAGCTTAATTAACAAACGACGAATAGCAGTCAAATATGTTTTCATTTCAGTTTACGTTGTCGTATTACAGTACGTACGAAACGATAATAACATGTTTATAAAATGATTATGGTCATTGACGTTAATAAAAATCTGCCGTTTATTATTCAGCGACACTGCTGCGCTAAGTTGTTCATCACGGTGCATGTACGAGACGTATTTATAAAGCGCGGCATAGGGAAATAGTTTAACCGTTTACAATTTAAAAAGTATCAACATGTAGTAAACATAGGTTTGGATTCATGTATTGGGTTTCAAATTTATGCTAAGCTTGGTTGAGCCGGCTGTTATACCACTTGGTTCTCGTTTTGCAACAAATGACAGGATAACAGCAAAAGAAACTATCAATCCCTACGCTAAAGTTGTTTACAGTAGGGTTTTATGTATCGTTCAGAAATGCATCGTCGTATTCGCATCATGTTATTATGGACAAAAAGCGGTCATCACTTGCTATTTCGTTCCACAATAAGCTATGGCGTTGTTTTTTTTTTCAAAACGATAGCAAAACGCAGACGTTTAAAACATAAAAGGCACAGTAAAAATATATTCGAACCCAGGGTTTTGAATCGTTCTGAGGTAAAGGATATTCAACGAGTTTATTATGTTAATAGTCAGATAGGTTTGTCTTAAATGTTCGCCTGTATATACTTGTCCATATATTTACCGTGTTAGTATAAGATGTACTTTAGCGGCGCCGTGGTCAACAGAGCTAAATGCGTGTGCGTACAGCGGCTTTCCAGATTAGTCTATGCAGTCCGCATGGCATAGGTCAATGATTAATCGGGAAACGACACAATTAGCTTTTATGGAACCGTTCATTTACAGAAAGTCTGTTCTAAACGAAAATACAGTCCAAGCGGAAAGCGCAGTCTCCAATAAGCCTGTGCTCACAAACATTAAGTCTCGTTTTCCCAGAAAAAGGATCATATATTATAAATGTCTTTATGTGTTTAACAGTTTATGCTTAAAATACTTGTACGTGTATAAACATTGGCCATCGTTTTGGTTAACATTAAAAGTGCAGTAAAGTTTAAATTAATATATACATCTAGTGTCATTCCTCTCGACCATGTGGCATAGCCGGTTTACGCGACACCCCAATAGCATTATATGAACATCTTAGCTCCCGATTTTTATATTTCACTTGTCGGAAGTTCAACCTATACCCAAAGATATCTGAAAGATGGTAGTGCTCGACTCGATTCTACGACCCCCCCCCCCCCACCCCCTCGCGACCCAAAGCGAAAGCCCTTACCACGGTGGCGTTTATCTAGTGTTGATTTCAAACAAATAGCTCATAAAATGTACGTATATCTATTTATTCAGAGACTTTACATTTGTTTATTTATCTTCTTTATAATTTATACTTATAGACTTGCATATAAAAAGTTAAAAACATTCTATAAAGCACGATGATTTAATTCAAATTTACTGATGCAGATACAACTAGAAATGGCGCGGCAGAGGCCGACGCGTATCCCCACGCCGCATGTTTGACCCAGGGGGCGCCCCAGGGTTGATCATGGGCCCATGCATTGTTGAGATTGACCGTATTGTCATAAGATATGTTCAGTGTCAATTTGAAGTAAATTGGTGTAGAAATGAAGAATTTATAGTAAAAGGCAATTTTGGGTGGGCGTGGTCTTTGTGGGCGGGGGCGCCCCAGGGTTGGTAATGGGGCCATACATAGTTAGGATCGACCGTATTGTCATAAGAGATGCTCAGTATCAATTTGAAGTAAATCGGTGTAGCAATGAAGAAGTTATAGTAAAAGGCAATTTTGGGTGGGCGTGGTCTATGTGGGCGGGGCACCCCAGGGTTGGTAATGGGGCCATGCATAGTTGAGATTGACCGTATTGTCATAAGATATGTTAGTATCAATTTGAAGTAAATCGGTGTAGAAATGAAGAAGTTAATGTAAAATAACATAAAAAATGAGTGAAAATCTCTGACCTGGCCCCACCCCAACCCCCATAACTTTTGACCCAGGTGTCAGATCAAAATTCCAAAAAGTGCAGGGTCGCACATATGCTCATAGCTACCATGTGTGTAAGTTTCAAGGTTCTAGTGCTTATAGTGCTTATAGTGTAGGAGGAGATAGTGGCCAGGACGGACGGACGGACGGACATACAGACAGACAGACGGACAGACGGCGTAGATAACCACAATATCCCCACGCGTTTCAAAAAGCGTGGGGATAATAAACACAACGTCATCTAATTGGGTACTGTCATTGGATTCACAATGTTACGCAGTGCACCTTTCAAATACGATACAGACAAATGATAGCACGAAAGTTTGATTAAATTAGTAGCTTAGATTGGAGATTGTCGTGTCTGAGCACTACGAATGTTACACCACGGTGGAATATGGAATCGCATTAAAAACAATTACATTACCTCTAAATGACATTGATCAAGATAGTCGGAAAATTTAGCATAGCAAATGGTTGATAGTAAATTAACCCCAGACTGCCTGTGTCTAATTACTTCAGCTTGTCTGCAGAAACCCACTTATTTAATTACAACTTTAACCACAAACAGCCATGCACATGCACACAGTTTATAAGTCGGCGTTTGCTAGCATTTATAAGTAGTGTACGTAAATTATGCAACAATCTAGTTTTATAAAATGTGCATGCATTATTTAACAAATAATTATTCAGCTATTATTTTCACCGATGACATAATTATAACGTTGTACTAAAAAATACGTGATTTCTAAACAAAGCAAATGAAAATAAAAATTATATTTTGTTACTTTTTTGTATTAAATAAAGTGTTGTATATTATAGCGTTAAAATATTAACTGAGCTGACATAATATTGGGTTACTGAATTAAACTAAAAGAGACATACGTTTTAAGAAATACTATGATATTTTAAAACCATCGCAATAAAATTAAATCTCAGCAATCATGATCTCAGCACCGAACGATCGAATGCAGATTACTGTTTTCTGCTGTACATCATTCGAGTCGCGTTATGTGGAAACTGGGCTTGATGAATGTGCAGTTCGCACAGGCTAATAAGGGACGACACTTTCCGCATTTATCGAAAATTTCATTTAAATGATGTCTCTTACAAACGCAAATCCACTATTGACATAAAGTTCTTTCCCCGTTTAGCATGTGTGGACTACAAAGGCTTTTTCTGGAGATATTTTTATTCACGTCATGCATAAAGCGCATTTTTCGAAGATCGAAGATTGTTTGGCTTAGTAACAATAGAGAAACATGCTATTTTCGCAAGCACACAATACAAGTAGCCCTTACCAAACTTTGCGAGCCGAATCCGTCCTCGAGCCCTTCGATGATGGCGCGTTCCTGCTGAATCTGGTTAATGGCTTTACCCACGTGCGTCCGACAGTACACCTCGCGATCCTGCGAGCCATTGGCGTCGTTCCGGTGGAACGTTTGCATGGTGAGCGGAAGGCCGCAGATCCGACATCGGAAGCACGCCTTGTGGTAGAGGACGCCGACGTTGACCATCTGCTCCTTGTCCCATATCCGGCGGTAGCAGCGATAGCAGGGGTCCACCGGATCTGGCGTCGCCTTCCGCTCGTATTTGAACTCGTAGAGCGTCGCGCGCTCGTAAGTGAACGCGTACTTGTAGCTGCCGTCGTCCCCACGTGTTTCCTGAACTTGAATATCCAAACCAGGGTCCTCCATTTTGTATGTCACTATGTGTGTTTTTGATTGCTTTATTATAAGCAGTGATTTATGACAATAACAGTTTTCGCCAAACTAACATAAAATATGACATTTAATCGATCATGATGATAACTCATTCTTTAACAAAATATAATCACTATTTTGAAGCACTGATTATATCCATGCTTGAAATGTTTGTCACGATATCCAGTATTCGTCACCCAGTTTATACATAGGGTTGTTTACCTGACTCGTAAAATTGAAAACATGACATAAACATACCACAATTATCATCACGTGACCTACATACCTGTGTCGCGTCTCTCTGCCCCTCGCTAGGCGTATGGAAAATTATCGACTTTTCGCTCTACCTGTAATTAACTCAATTTGACAATGTATTGGCTCGGACGAGTTGCGCCCCTTCAGACCATTACTATAATTTACATAAAAAAGCGATTCAACAATTGTGCGCGGTATTACAATCTATTTAATTTTGATGTGTAAGATGATGGAGTAAAAATACAGATAATATTGTGTGTTTTATAAGTATTCCCCTGCAGGTTTAAAACCCAGGTCCTCTTTTTCGCATCATATCATGATTTTACGGTAAATATTTTTTTATTTTTTTGTAATATTGGTAACATGTTCTGTGGATCAAATCACGAAATGTGACAGTAATTTTATATATATATATATATATATATATATATATATATATATATATATATATATATATATATATATATATATATATATATATATATATATATATATAACGAAAATATAGGTGTCCGAATATGATTTAAATAATCGAGTTAAAAATCAATTTTTTTCACTGTCATATCATATTCCTTTTATGAGTATATGAACGTAACATGCAAATTAAGGTTAGATTAACATGATTTGAGCATACATTTAAAATAAAAATAGTTCATACATCTGTTACTTTTTACAAACTGACATGAACAATGCTTTTGCTATTTACCACAGGTTCAGGAGCAACATTACAAGTTCGAATATGCGCTTAACTACATATAAATCATATTTTCTATATTATGGGCATTTTTCACTGTTGAATTGAGCTGAAAAGAATTAACAGGTAAAAAGAGTAAGTTAAAATGTGGTTACTTACCAATTATCTGCAACTCATCTTGCTACCAGTTGTTTATAAAAATATATTTTATATTCGATATTTTACGTGACTCACCCAGTCCTGTAAGCCGAAATGATCCGTAAAACAAAAGTGTGTCTTTGTGTCGTATAAACGAATCTTCACTTAAACTAAATTAAGGTTCACATTCTACATGCGTGATCAGTTGTCAAACGAAAGTACGGTTGATATTCAAATGCATTGTTTTTCTCTTTCCGGGAAATTGTTTTAGTATGTTAATGCTGCATTAACAAATATAAGTGTATATGAAGTGAAAACACCAAAAATAAACAACGGTTGCGATAGACACCTTTAAACTATTAGATGCCCATAATATCACTTTAAACTTCACACGAACATCAGTTGATAATAAATGAATATTTCACCGTATTATAACATTTACAAATTAACTTCGTGAAAAGCAACATTATCAAGAGTTTTGGAACGTAGTAAAGCACAAGAACAACGGAATTTTTTGCTTTTGCTGGATTGGAAAACTTGAAATACAGTTAAGATAAACAGATACACACGATCTGTTACATATGTGATATTATATTCATGTTAGTTGTATGCAATCTTAGCTTGCCTGACCAGTCATTTAAAAGATCAAACAGTCGTTGTCATTTCATTCGATGTGTTATTTAATTAACGAGTTCAGCCGTTATGTTTAAAACTGAGCCGTTGGAAAATGGACTGCAAACGATTTTTTTGAAGGAGTTTATTGAAAAATATTTACGTATTGAACAAAAACACGTGTCCGATTATTATCTACAAGATAAGTATTGATGCAAAGCATCAAAGGGCGTCGGGAATTTTATTGTAAAAGGCACTCAATGAAGTTACATGGAACGATTTTTTTCTACTGTAAATATTAATATATTGGCCGATTATTTTAAACAAAATAAAAAAAGATACTGGTATAACCATTATCTATGATTTTGTGTTATAACCCCCAAATAACCATTATCTATGATGTTGTGTTATAACCCCCAAATAACCATTATCTATGATTTTGTTTTGTAACCCCCAAATATTTCATAGTTCATTTTTATTTACATTGGTTTCCTTTTTTTACTGGCATCCGTGTGCAGTTTTCATTAATGGAACAGAACTGTGTAGGTTTTAAAAAATCTGCTTCATCTTGTAAGCGTAATTTCATATTTTTCTCAACTTCAAGGGGAGATGATTCTGAACTTATTCTTACGTTGCTTATTTACGATAGGGGTTGAGTACTCATTGATATGAAAACACTGTAAAAGTTTTAATGTGTTTACGAACCCCCCCCCCCCCCCTCTCACACATATATTTCATGGGCATAATAAAAACAAAAAATGGTTACAATAAAACAGCACATTTATCTAAACTAAAATGTCTACATCAAAACAAAAAAGTTAACATAGAACACAAATAAAATAATTTGATTCTACTGGGGCTCGAACCTTGGGCCTGTCACATGTGAAGCGAGCGTGTAACCACTTCACTACGGAACCGCTTGAAAAAAATACCTTCTTACTTAGATATTAATAAGTGACTGTAGTGTAACGGTTATCAATAAAGCAATAAACCGTGTAATCGCTGTCGTCTTATAAATTGAAGAAAATACGCGTTTGCCCAAACTCGAACAGCAAAAGTCTGCGCTATTGTTAGAAAAACCACAAAATAAATATATTTTGATTATGTATTGTTTTTATACAAAACCAGAAAGTTTCACCGGTTCGCGTATTTGCCCAGTCTCTGTGATCTTTTATTATTGCCCAGTCCCTGTGATCAGCTATCAATTAAAAAAATTAGCTTTGCATTATTGGCAATAAATGTTGTAGTAAATGTAATAGGCACAAATGCAGTACTTATTTACACTAATTTACACAAAAAAATCACCACTATGCAAGATATTCTGACAACAAAAATATATACATTGATCCGTAAAATAACTTCTCCTCCCATAAGCGGAAAAAAAACGTATTACATACTTGTCGCCGCACTTCAGTGCGACGCCAATTAGAAACCTTACGATACTCGGACTGAAATACTGTTGTATTTTGTTATCATGTACAGAAGACCACATCTGATATCCGTTTCTTTCAGTGCGAAATCCGTTTCTGTATTTAAAAGCTCGGAAAACCGGACTTTTGAATGAAGTACCGTACTTAGTGTAAGTAATACTTGATTTTGCGTAATTGGATGAAAATCGCCCTGCGGGCTCGTGAAATACCACGTCACAGATGAAAATCTTTTATTTTATCTAATCAACGATCTGATAATAGAAATGCAACGATGTGCTTAGAGTGAATTTAACAAACCTCAAAGTATGTATTTTTTTCCTTATAGTATATCGTTACACAAAACATAAAAGCGGACTGTACGACTCGTTTTCGATTTGATTTCTGAATACAATTCAATTCAAACATCATAATAACATATAAAGACCGAGGTGCTAGAGAGGATAATTAGGGCTCATTTCAAAACAACGTCTTTATCGACATTCCTCAATTCACGACACCTATTTCCTATCCAACACTCGGATTGAAAAGCTCAAAAGAACAATAACAACAATAAGATGCTTACTATGGTGGCTGATAAGTGTCTACACGCCAACATTGCAACTCGCAAAAAACGACCAATATAACAGTCAATAACAATGTAGGTACTCGTCGCAAAAACGACAAGTGGGTACACGTCAGTTCTACATCAGGATATATTAAATCTCTCGTTTTCTTCGGCAAATTGTGTTTGCTCGTTGGCGATCCCTGGCTGTCATTTTGGTGTGTTGTCGGGTTTGAATGGCAAACACACGTTTATTCGCCAAATACGACGATTATAAAATATGTCACCACTTCGTATTAGCTTGTTGGTATTTTGGCGTCGTTAAAACCCAGAACGACAAGACGGATATCAACCGCCTTAAATAACGTATACTCAGTAATCAAAATCATTTAAAACATAATTTAATTGCTTATCTTTCCGTAAAAGTTTTATTGACAAGCAACGTAATGTATCATTCTTTTATAAGCCTTACAATTTCTTAAAGATAATGCAAAATACAAATATAGCTCATGGGAATGTATGTTGGTGACATTTTGTCACGATCGTAAAAAAATTACGTGGACTCGTCGTGAAGCATATGTAGTTCATTACATAATGCCGAACTGGTTGGCATCGGTTAAGTGGAACAACTCGATAGCGCTAGTCAGAAAGGCTTCAGTTAGACGACTACGTACCATTAGTGTTCAATATGGCGATAGTAACGGTTATCTTGATTGTTTCGTGCTTTTCAGGTAATGTTTTTTTTATATATATTACATTCGAAGATCATAGCCTTTTTAAAATTATGATGTTGTTGATTTAACTTTGTTGTTGATCGTAATGTGTTTTGTAAATCAAGTTAATTTGGTTTTGTGGTGTGAGTTACATGTATCTTATATCATCGAGCTTATTTCTGGATTTTCGGAATACGAGGTTTGATTGTGTTAGTGACATATACACCACCATCCTAGAGTTATAAGCCGTCCGCAATTACTTGGAGCGGTATGAATCCACGGCGCATAGGGTTATTTCCCTTTCATATAGACATTTATATACATCGACGGATAGGAGCAAAAATGGGATGATTTGGTTTGCTCAGAAAAATTTAAGTTGTCTGAGCGGGTTGCGAACCAGGGATATTCCGATTTCTAGGTTAGCGGCCAACCACTAGACCACAGTTCAACATGTTTGTTAAATAAGCATTGTTGAACACCTAGAGAGTTGAGCCCTCGACCAAGTTCAGCAAGGACTGGTTAATCAAAGATAAGATTATGCATTAGTGGTTAAACGAACAACCGATAGACAGACATAAAGACGGATTTCTGAACGCTCGTCGACTGATTTACTGACCACTTGTCGACTGGTTCACTAGACGCTTGTCGACTGGTTCAAATGACGCTTGTCGACTGGTTCTCCGAATGCTTGTCGACTGGTTCAGTGAAGGATTGATGACTTGTTCATTAAACGCTTGTCGTCATATTACTGAACGCTTAATGACTGCTCACTTGACTACTTGTTTACTGGTTGGATTGTGTTATTTGTCTTTATTGACCAATTTATCGTATACACCTTTATGAATACTGTTTCAATCAGCTTGCCTTGCGAAAGACGGCGACAGCAATGTTGGTCCTGGGGAAATCAATGCAGCGCTAGAAAATCTGGAGATGCACTACAGGAAAGTGTTTTAAACTTACATAATGATAACTTGTTAAAACCAAAAACAGTTTAACACAAATCTTATATATAAATTCAACCATTCAGTTTTATGAATATAGTATGACACTTTGAGACATCTTTTTAATTACACAAAAATAGTCAGTATAACATATATGTATGATAAATGTTTCGGCTTTTAATATTTTAGTGACCATCTGTGTCACGATATCCGAGATCTTAATTGTGCCCGTCATCAGGTTATGCATGACGAACAAATCTGTGGCACCGATGGAATTACATACAGTGACCAGTAAGAACATGTTTCCGTACTCCTTTTCTCAATAGATATATAGCTTTTTTAATAAACAATTTTATGAAAACGATCTCATACAGTTTTTATCAAATGGATTCTTTAAAAAGAACGAAATATATTTATTTCATGTTTGTGTTGTTTTAATTACAATTTTGTTGATAACACTACACATAGACACTCTTCATGAAATTGAACAGTTTTGAACAGTAGTCGATATACTCTAACCTGTTCATCCAGAAGGTTATACGGTTTTTACAAGGCAAAACAAAAAGCACCATGACTGCTTGATTACATACATTTAATCAGGTACAAGTAACAACCGCACCGTATCATTTTCAGTTGCCACTTTGCAAAAGAAAGATGTCGCCACATTTTACGCCAGTTGACGCCTGTAAATGTCGCCTTTCACGGAGCATGCAACACAGACGCCGTGCATTCCACTGTAACGCTAGAAGTGACAACCACACACACACAGACGCATGCTTCTGTACAACAGGTAAATGTCTATTAAGTTACGTGTTATACATTTTAAGAGTACCTTTTTATTCCAAGTATTATTCTCTTTTAAAAAAAAACGAAGTGCAATGCACTATGACGCCAAGCACGGCGCGGTAAAACTATACACTGCCGACAGCGCATTTAAAGAGTATCAACAAAACAATCATACATGAATTTAATATGACAGTTTTACCAAAATTTTAAAAGGACATGATTCATAGTTTACATCGTCAGAAGTTCAACAAAGTAATCATGGCAACAAGCGACGATCTAACACACATTTTAGCAAATATTTAGGATAACCAAAATGCAGCCATTCCGATATCTCTAGATGAACCTGGCACTTGGTAAAAGGGGCTGTATACAGGCGCAAAGTGTCGTCCTAGATTAGACTGTGCGGACTGCACATGCTATTCAGGGATGACACTTTTCGCCAAGACTGTCCGCATGGACTTTCGTTGAGACGACACTTGATTCAAACAAAGAATGCAATACATGCAGAAAGTGTAGTCCCAGGTTAACATGTGAAGTCTGAACAGTCTAATCTGGACGACACTTTACGCCCATGCATTAAGTCCAGTTTTCCCAGAGCGAGTTTCATATTCCTTTCAGAGTTCCACTCCATCTACGAATGTCGCATCAACGTCTGCCGCGGTCACTTCCCTGACGACTACGTTGACTTTGAATCAAATATTCGCCAACGCGTTCTGCCAGCAGGCTTCATACGTTACGTGCTCCAGCGACCTCGAAGTTCAGTGTGGCTCTGACGGCCAACTGTACCCAAACAGGTCCGGGCCTCTATTTATTATTTTCATTTTTACAGCAATGTCAATCGAAGACCTATTTGGTAATAACTTACAGCATTTCGTATTTTTTTCAAAAGAATGCTCATTAAAAAACGTAGAACCAACAGATGGATTAATCGAAGCATCTATATGTCGGAGCAATTAAGGGAAATGTAAAGTACAAATAAATTAAACATATGAACATGTAGTGTTTATATAATTAATGAAAGGGGCCTTTTCACGTTTTGGTAAATTGACCAAATTAAGAAATGTTGCTTCATATTCGCACATTTTCCATTTTAGTTATGATATTTGTGAAGAAACAGTAATACTGAACATTTACCATGCTATAAAATATCAATTATATGCATCTTTTTTTCAATTTGAAAACCTGAAAAGTATAGATATAAAGCGTTGCAACGCGAAACGATTGAATAATTTAGAAAGTTCTGTTGTTGTCGTTATGTTTTGTGAAACTACGAGGATGGCTTATATAAAGTAAAACATACATCCCCCGCATAACATGAGCACGGACAAATGTTTAAATTTATCAATATAAAGCATTTAATGACAAACTTCAATACATTCCAAAATCTGTGAAAAGGCCCCTCTAACACAACAATAAATTTAGTCCATGTCATTTTCTTTACGGGTCTTACAGATTTTAAGTTGATGTTCCTTTCGAATAAATAATAATTTACTATTGTATATTTTCTTGATACTCATCCGTCCTCGTATTCACAAAACATGTTTGCAATCAAAAATAGATTTTAACTGACATCGGTTTTAAATTTTGTCAACTACAATGGAAATCCATTTGAATGACAAGCAAAATCGAGTTTCGATTGCAAACACTGTTTTGTGAACGTGGGGCCTAAGGCACATGTTTATTATTTACAATTAGTCCATCACTTCATTTTTTCAGATGCGAACTTGCCAAGGCCAAATGCACGATGCCGACTCTAGACGTGGTTGACATCTCGAGATGCCTGTGATAGGTCACGTTCAAACCACACGCTCCGAGTCAAACTATGGGAAAATTGATTGCGAGAGTAATCACAATTTGGAATGAAAGCAAACAAATAAAAGCAGCGTTATAAAGTCATGTGTTTATGATAAATTAAACCTGCCTCTATGCCACAACCAAAAACTTCTAAAGATGTGTGAATAAAACGTACGAAAATCCTGTTCTTACTAGAAAACATTAGCCCTTTTAGGTACTGCTGTTTTGTCTGCGAAACATCTATCGCGTCTCAAGTTTTGTCTGAATTGGAAAGGCGTCTGATATTCTTCAATACTTAATTACTCGTTCTAACCTGTCAAAGACGCCAAATAAGGACCACAATGGAAATAAGAGATCACTCTCTTTTTTGTGCCATCCTTGGTACTGTGTTGCATGACATGGTTAATTCTCATGTTTGTATTTTTATGTATTATTTTATGAATACAACATGTTTGTTAATTGTGTTTGCACCATGATACCGAAATAAATCTATCTATCTATCTATGGTAGCCACATCTGATTCGAATTTAACATAACTTTGCAAAATTGACACTATCAACAGTCGCCTTGCCCATAAACACTTAAGTTTCAGTATTTTTTCACATAATGATGTTACTATGAAGATATCCAAAACACGGTTTCATCTGTTACAAATTTAACACTGGCCGTGCACAACTGCTGTTTTATAAGGATGTTTCAATGCATTGAAGGCGTTTGCATATTACATATTGTTACAAATAAAAAGGTTGGTGGTTTATACTTTTTGGTTTGTAGATAATTCACTTGTACTATTCTACTGTATGAAAATGAATGTTCATCATGGATGACTTCATCAAATGACTGCGTGCCTTTGATACTGGTGTCGTATGTTTGCTTTGAAAGTATGTTCTTGTTATTTTCATGGCTATATTTATTTAAATGTAAGATTTGGTGATAAAACACTAATTATATATTAATACAATTGTTTTTCAATTTATAATATATTAATATTGTTTTGAGGAGCATCAGGAGTAAATATTTAAGTTCTTGTTATTTAGGGTTTTATACGTTGAATATATATTTAAACAAATTATTACGTTTCGCATCAAATACTGGCCCAATGACCGTTCTGGATTTTTTGGGGGGCATAAATCAAAAGATCGCAGTGTTACAAATGTGTTGCCCGAGTTAAATAGATATTCACGAGTTTACAAGATGACACAGATATTGTTATCTATATTTTCCTGAACCGCTGGACTGCCCATAGCACGTTGTTCTATTAAAGTATAGGACACGGAGTTAGATATCATGACTTAGAGTGGCACCACACGTATTGTCCTTAAATGTCGAGCGTTGT
>NC_068355.1:123771536-123786536 GCF_020536995.1 Dreissena polymorpha | reverse complement strand
ACGACGATACGAACGACACCAGCAAACTGAACTCGAGGAGATCTGCACAGAGAATCCCAAAGAATTTTGGCGCCACATAAAATCACTGGGCCCAAAACAAAGCTCCTCAATACCCATGGAGACACTTGACGAAAACGGCGACATTGTATTTGACAGAACAAGTGTCCTTAAAAGATGGGAGATTGACTTTAAAAATCTATTTAACAAAGCAAAAGCTTGCGAAGGATCAAACTTTGACGAACAATTTTATAATGATGTCAAACCATTCAAAACCGACCTGGAAGAACACTGTAATGAAAACCAGGAGGACAACTCGTGTTCAATTTTGAACGCTAACATTTCCATTGCTGAAATAAGAAAGGCTGTACTGAATTGTAAAAATGGCACGGCATGTGGTGAAGACCTACTCCCATATGAAGTGTTTAAGAATGAAAACTCATACATGCTCCTCCATGAACTTTTTAACAAATGTTTTATCACTGGGATAACGCCCGCGTTATGGTCATCGTCCATCATTAGGCCAATACCGAAAAACAGCACAAGCGACCGTCGTATACCGCTCAACTACCGTGGAATAAGTCTACTTCCTGCGGTTAGCAAAATTTTCTCAAGTGTGTTAAACAGCACACTAACAACATATTTGGACTCGAACGATATAATAGTAGATGAACAAAACGGCTTCCGGAAACTGCGTTCCTGTACAGACCATCTATTCACACTATGTTCTATCATCCGCAATAGAAAATCTCAAGGCTTACCGACATATGCGTGCTTTATCGACATGATGAAGGCCTTCGACCGGGTTGACAGACACTGCTTGCTGGCAAAACTATTATCCGTCGGCGTTCAAGGACAGTTCTATAATATACTGCGACATCTGTACAGCACTTCACGGGCAAGGGTTGATGTTAATGGGCACCTCACGGACTACTTTGACATAGAATGCTCCGTAGAACAGGGAAACAAAATTTCGACTACCCTATTCGGACTATACATAAACGATTTAGCTATAGAATTGAAGTGCATGGACTTGGGAATCATGATTAACGGCGAAAATGTATGCATACTTCTCTACGCGGCCGACATTGTTATCCTGGGTGAAAACGAGGAAATTTTACAGAACATGCTGAATAAAGTGAGTGACTGGTGTAAAAACTGGCGCATGAAAATTAATCTAACAAAAACGAACATCGTGCACTTTAGAAAACAAAGAAAAAATAAAACTGAATTCCACTTTAAAATAGGAGATGATATTATTAGTGTTACACCGAGCTATAAATACTTGGGTTGTGTATTGACCGATACGCTTGACTTCACGGAGACAGCAAATATATTAGCGGAATCGGCTGGTCGCGCGCTTGGTGGCTTGTTAATGCCTCAGTCACAAATAATCCGGTCGCCGGCCGATGTGTCCGATCTCCAGGCATCGGGAAGACTTGACACGTCGGAGCCGTCCGCCGTCCGATGAGTGACAAAGTTTAAAACCTCAGTGGTTTTTCTGCCTTATTTGGGAAAAGGAGTCTGACCAAATTGGGAATTTTTTATCGACAAAATTGGTCATTTTGGGAATTTTTGCTTCGATGAAACGGCTCATTTGGGAAAAAATTGTGAATTTATCATGCTTAAATAATTCAGCGGTTTAACAAATAAATTTGTTTTTATTTGTTATTTTGTCTTCTTTATATAAACAGATGCAATATTGGGCATGTTCAACGTTTATTCAAGTACTGCAGTTTTGTTTTTCAGTTACAGTTACACTCTGATATAAGAACTGAACAGTCAAAACCTTATAGCAAATATTTTTGACCAAAACAAACACTGGTTAGTCACACAAGTTATAAGACACTTCATTCTAAATTGGGATTTTTTTATAATTTCGGTTTGGGATCGGGTCCGTTTGCTTTGGGAGTGCCTCCGTTTTCCGGAGGCGCAGACAGTGCTCAAAAACCACTGAACCTCAGTCATAAATAGACACCGATCACCCTCCGAGCAGCGGCCGACGTTTTTTTCCGCTCATCGGGCTGGCGCCGGCTGATGACCGCACTCATATCGGGTCTTTTTGTAGCATCGGGCGGCGTCCGGATTAATTGTTTATATGACAGTGTGTCTTAACCGACATCGGGCCCGGTGTAACAGGCCATTTCCCCCCACTGGCCACTTTTTCCCCGGGGATAATACAGACTAGTCCAGTTTTTCCCCGGGGAAAAAAGGCATTGGCAAATTCTTCCCCCCCCCCCTGATTTTTCATTTGATATATCTTTGCGTCTACACCTTTCGGCCAGTTTTTCCCCCGTGGCCAGTTCCCCCCCCCCCGCCTCTTACCTTGTAAAAGTAATTTTAACAACAGAATTTGATAGAGTTGCTTAAACTATCTTTATCCCCTAATCTTTTATTTTACTTCTTTTTTACATTTATTCTTCACTTTTCGGCCAGTTTGTCCCCCTGGCAATTTTTTTCCCCCTAACTTGTAAAAGTAGTTTTAACAACAGAATTTTTATAGAATTAATACACATGTTCAGATAATTCTATCTTAGTTGAACAACCAGGATAGGAAAATCAAATTTAAATATACATGTAATGTGCAATAACCTTTTGAATTTATAATAAGTGTAATCTATCAGAATCTAAACTGTCTAACAGAACGATGAAATGAACAAAATGCGATCATGTATCTGCCTTTACGGTTCGGTAGGTGGGTAGGTAAAGTAATATTTTTTTTAAATAAAAAAATTCTCTCAAACATTTGCTTAGCAATACTTTACTTGTTTAGTGGACAATTTTAACAAACAAAAACATAACTAAAACTACTGTAATAGAATTTCACATTAATAAATGTACTGTACATTGTAAAAAATTGCCAAGAGTCATGTTGCAATAAATTCTTAAGTAGAGGGGGGTTGGCCGAGGAGAGAACAAATGGAAGAGAGTCATGTTGGAATCAATTCTTAAGTAGGGGGGGGGGGGGGGGGGGGGGGCATAGGCCGGGGGGAGAAAAATGGCGAAGAGTCATGTTGCAATTAATTCTTAAAGTAGGTGGGAAAGATTAGCCAAGAGGAGAAAAATGGTCGTGGGTCATTTTGCAATAAATTCTTAATTAGAGAGGGCGGAAAGATTGGTGGAGGGGAGAACAAAATGGCCGAGAGTCATGCTGCAATTAATTTAGGGGGGGGGGGGAATATGGCCAGGAGGGGGGGGGGGAGATTGGACTGGGCAATTTTTCCCCGGGCAAAAAACGGCCTAGGCCAATCTTTCCCCGGGGGAAAAAAACGGCCTAGGCCAATCTTTCCCCGGGGAAAAAATGGCATAGGCCAAATTTTCCCCGGGGAAAAACTGGCCGGGGGAAAAAATGGACCGCTACACCGGGAAGGAATCGAGTTGAGATCGTAAAGAGATCGGACGATCAACGAACGGTTATCGCCTGGCGTGCGCCCGACATCGGATTCATTGTACGTGCATCATAACGAGCATCGTCCGGCGTCCGTCGGGCATCGTGCGGAGGCCCTCCGGAAATCAGACGGTCAACGGCCGATGTATATGCCTCTGGGAAATACCTTTACTTTTGCCAATACATGTTGAATGAATCCGATGTCGGGCGATCGCCGGGCGATACCCGTGCGTTGATCGTCCGATCTTGTTTCGATCACAACTCGATTCCTTCCCGGGCCCGACGTCGGGTAAAATTTTACGTGAGACTTAAAATTAATCCGGACGCCGCCCGATGCTACAAATTGGCCCGGTTTCATTGCGATCATCGGCCGGTCGCCAGCCCGATAAGCGGAAAAATACGTCGGCCGCTGATCGGACGGTGATCGGTGTCTATTTGTGACTGAGGTATAAACAAGGCTAAAGCATTAAATGGACTTACATTTAACGAGTTTACAAAACTCTACGATACCAGTGTAATCCCAGTGATGGACTACAGCTCTGGGGTCTAGGGTTATAAAAAAAATACGCAAAATGTGATACGATACAGAACAGAGCCATCCGGTCGTTTCTAGGCGTCTATAAACATGCGTCGAACTTGGCGATAAATGGCGATACTTGATGGCAATCGCCCACAGTGCGACATCACCTGAACATGCTCCGCCTATGGCACCGTCTCGTCGAAATGCCAGATGACAGAATTACAAAGAAAGTATTTTTATGGGATTACGGACACAGCCACGGATGGTTTTCGGACGTTAAACATACTTTTGAACAATTAAATTAACTTGACCTGTATACTACTAAATCCATGAGCAACCTGTCGCTGGACAATTTGTTGTGCCATGCTAAAGAGACATTTACACGTATGTATGCTGATCAATGGCAACAAGATCTCCTATCCCAACCCAAGCTCAGATCTTACCGCCAAATTAAACACGAACTTGGATGTGAAAATTGTGTGTCTATACAACTACCAAAGCACTCGAGATCTTACATTTTGATGTAATTTTATGACTACACCGATAACATGTCAACTCAGTGACTCGTAAGCCATTTATATGGCTGGGTAGTACAATGTTTTTGTAAATATTTTTGCTTATTATAATATCGATCGTATTATTGCTGTAAATACCAATGATTATTTATGTACTATGCGTCACTTTAAAAAAATATACAACATATCCATTATGTGGGATAACTTACTTAAATTTCACACAAATAACAGTTATAACGTTATGTAATCGAACTTCTTAATATAAATTGTAATACTTAAATTTAAAATATTGAATTTAATTTTTACACCGTTTATTTATTTGTAGAATGCAGTTGCCTTGATTTAACGGTTGTTATTAATTTCAAAGTATAAATCTGTCTATGTTAATAGCCCTTTGGGCGTGTTCGAAAGTTTGCTTATCATTTTATGTTTTATTTTTATTTTTGAAATGAGTTTCAGCTTAATCAGATGTGTTTGTAAAGTATGGATGGGTAAAACACCTCATTTAATTAATACATAAACAATAATTTTGGCATTTGACATTTCAAGATGAAACAAAGGTTACGGCAGAATAACAGTTGAGCAAATTCCTGAAATGTCCAATAGAATTTTGCAAAATTTCTAATAAAAATTACATAACAATAACAAACAATGGTCAATTATTTATATATCTAACCTCATTAGTTCGTCTGTAAAATCGAACGTTTCTGAAAAACCAAGTGTTAAACATAAAACGTGTATAGTAAAATTTACCATACGTATAGTTTGGCGTTTTGCAAAATGTGTTACGTGTTAAGAAATGTAAAGCGTTTTATACCCGATGCATAGTAATTTGGTGAAAAGAAACTCTTGCTTAAAACAACCGATAATACAATTGTTATGCAAAAAAAGAGTAATGTCATTTAGGTGAATAGCATATACCTACCGTTCAATTTCGTTGCAGCTGCCAGTGGATGTTGATATGAGTCGTGTTCTGAGAAAACCGGGCATAATGCATGTGCGTAAAGTGTCGTCTAGATAAGCCTGTGCAATGCACACAGGCTAATCAGTGACGACACTTTCCGCCTAAACTTGATTTCCGGTAAGGAGGGACTTCCTTGAAACGAAACATACCATAAAGGCGGAAAGTGTCGTCCCTGAATAGCCTGTGCGGACTGCACAGATTAATCTGGGACGACACTTTACGCACATGCATTAAGCCCAGTTTTCTCAGAACACGACTCATATAATAGTGGCGAGACGAGGCCGCATTCCCTATGAACGCCATGTACATGGGCTTCAGCACAGGAGCCCTTATAGCTCCACTCAACTGTCAAACTTATGGTGTATCAACATTTGTGCAGATTTGTATATTTTAACGGCTGTTGTCACTGACAATAACATGTTGCAAAATAAGTTTAATATATATAATATTAATAGGATTTGCACTGGGCAGCAACCAAAAGTACGATAAAGTGCTTAAACACTAATATTAACAAATGTCAGTGAGATAGTTCAATAATTACTAAAAAGAGTCGATGTGCACCTGGGTCAGAAAGTATCAATTGTTATGGACACATACTCTGTTTTCCATCTTTTCATTCTCCTCGGAATATATAATAAACGAAACAAAAATGATTTTATTACGCTCGTTAAAAGCATTCTCTTTGACCATAATCGCCAAAAACACTAATACATCTGTTTTGACGTTATATAAGCCGAGATAGTGCAATTTGAGGCGACACAATCCATGTAGTTTCACCATTATCTTTATCTTAAACATCATGTTTTCCAAATAACTTCAAATAAGTTTAAGATTGAATTACTTTCATTTATGAATTTATTTTTTAAATCGATAAATAAGCAACTTAAATATCGTTGTTCAGTTATGTTGGCGATACAATAGTCTAAAATATATATAAAACGTTATATATTTAACTCAAACGCCATTTAACTGTAAGTTATGCACCTTAATTTCCTTGTTGCGGAATATTGTCGTTAAATATGTAAATTTTAAAAAGTGTTGCACAATAGATCAAAACGTTTCAATGTCAGTATTAAAACCTTGAACATTTTGCGAATGCTGCCCCTGAATAGGATATTAAAACTAACTTAATGATTGCGTAATAGCATTTGAGCATTTTGTCATGAAGCGATACATTTTTTGTATCAAATTCATTTAGAAAATGTTCCTAAATAAACTCGATAGACAATTAAAAAGTGTACTTCATTTTTTGTTGTTATCAAAACATGTATGCTATTAATAAAAAAAATGCGTGACAAATACATCAGCGATATAAACAATGTTGCCATCGTAAAAGGTGGCGAACACCACATTTTAATTTTCATTTATAAAATCTGACATTCACTGGGATGACTTCAATTAAAAAGAGGGCGGTTTATCGTTATGACACTTAGCTATTTGAAAAACACCGTTGATTGAAAAAAAATCGCTTGAACCAAAATACAATCCCATCGATTCACCATGTGTTTTGTTAATAGAATATCATATTAATATATTTTTAGCCCATAATAAATAACAACATAACCAATGTTTCATCCGTTTGTCTCGACGCATGCCTTTAATTAAGTAAAACTAAATAGTGTAAATAATCCCTCGACGGAAATGTCAGTATTTCTGTTGACGATGGCTTATTTTCAACAATGTTTGAAACATATGAATGCCACAAAAGGCTATTCTGGCTAAGAATGCAAATGCTGAAAAACTTCGAAAGCTACGATCAGAACAGCAAACATATTAAAGTCAAAGACAACCCGACAACCCAACAGTAATATGAATAAGTGAATGTATTTTTGTTCCTGTTAAGTAGCGAATGCATAACAATTGCAACCGCATATCTATAATGAGTATACCGGTATGTTATCCATATGGGGTTCTCAGCTATCCCCATTTGTATCGACAACACATATTGTCTACCTGTTCAGGGTCTCTATGACTCGGTTAAACAGTACATGATAGAATACCTAAAGTTGATCAGGTACTGAAAAGAATGTTTCGCTTTAAGAAATTACCGAATACGTACGGCTCTATTTTCCACCATATAAATTACCGTATCTGTACAACCACATTCTGTAAGAATATGACTTGTTGGCGGCGAAGATAAATAGAAATAATAATAATAAATGGCTCTCTAGACATATTCTCTTATTGGTGGCGTTTACAAAAAGCAATAAAAGCTTTCTTAGCTATGGTCGGTTGGATCCGTAGATTATGGGCAATAAAATATACATGTATTTTATAAAATGTTCAGGTTAGCATCGGAGATTAATAGCAATGAAGGCTCGCGCAGAATATGGTCGGTTTGACGTCGTAAATTAATTGCAATAAAGATTAAATGTGTCTTGTTCTGGGAAAACTGGGCTTAATGCGTGTGCGTAAAGTGTCGTCCCAGATTAGCCTGTGCAGTCCGCACAGGCTAATCAGGGACGACACTTTCCACTTTTATGGTATTTTTAGTTTCAAGGAAGTCCCTCCTTGCCGAAAATCAAGTTTAGGCGGAAAGTGTCGTCCCTGATTAGCCTGTGCGGACTGCACAGGCTAATCTGGGATGACACTTTACGCACATGCATTATGCCCAGTTTTCTCAGAACGCGACTCAAATTGTGGTTGGTTGGTGCCGGAGAATAGTTGCAATAAAGCATTTGTTAGAGTATTGTGAGGTCTATAGCAATACAGATTTTGGTAGAATATGGCCGGATTGGTGTCGTAGATAAAGAGCGATAAAGCTATCTAAGAATAGAATTATAAGATTGGTGCCGTAGATAAACATCAATAAAGGCTGTTTTATAATATGAGCGGGTAATCGCAGTAGATTTATCGCAATAAAGGTTCGTTTGAAAAATTAGGTGGTTGAAGACGTATGAACATAGCTATAAAGAAACACTAAGACTACGCCGTAATGGTGCCTGATATTAAAGCAATACAGTTCATTTTAGATGAATGTCGGAATAAAGTGTACCTCTATTTAAATAAACCAATTATCTGTACAACTTGACCATTTTTACTTTAAACAGCATTGGTAAATCACGATCCCATGGGTTAATACTATGTTCTTTGTCAGTAAACTCTAATAGACACATTCTATTAATATAATATTGACAACGATACACAGCTTCGAGCTTCACATGAATACCAATCAGAGTTGATCAAAAAAGTAAATCGTCCCAATCAATCTGTCGCTGTAGACCAGCTGCCACTAAATATTCATCTCAAATGTATTTAAATGTCGTCTCATGACTTTTTTCAAATATGAATAATTTCATCGACAATGGTTTCAAAACATGTTGTCGTTTATACATGGCGTATTGTTAACCTTTGTTTGCGTGGTCATTTAACAAGAGCCACTTTAAATTACATTTCGAACAGGTATAATATGTGTAGATACAAGCGTGCAATACAAAATTGCATATTTTTTTCAGCTATATTGTAAGTTCAGTCCTTTCATACATAATATTAAAATGGTCGTTTTTATCGGTAAATAAACATCTACAAGAAGTTCCCAAGCGAAGCTATGAGACATCGAGTGCGTTAAAGAAAGTGATAGGAAAGCATCGACAAAGTAAGACGAGTTTTTTTATTTACTGGAACGTATTTATTCAGATTCTAACATGATTTTTTTACGAAATTACCGATATGTTTTTATAAGCTATGCTCGGGTTCGGATTATCTTTTTGTATTGTACATCAATAGTTTTTCAAAGAAAATTTGGTATATGTCTTAAGGGGCACCTCTTAATTTTATCTTGTAATAATCGAAAAAAATGTATCATTCTGTTGAGTTAAGAACTTTGCTTTGATGCAACACACGAGCCACGAGAGTCGACATTACTTTATCGCTGCCTCCCGTAAATATACATAGAGAATACTAGGTTAGCGTTGAATACAGAGAAGTTTCTGTTGCGAGGCTTAGAACGCCGGGAGCGCGAGCCTTGGCGAGCGCTTTCGGTGTTTGAGCCGAGCAACATAAAATTCTCTGTATTCAACGCTAATCCTAGTATTCTATTTATCCCATTTGAATGTTTTCAACGTGACATTTAACATAACTAGATCTTATAACCTCAGCCTAACAATTAGTTTAATTCATTCTTAAAAATCGCTTAAAATCTAACGAATGTAACCATGCGTAGTGATATAAAAGTATTTGTTCTGGTACGCAAAATAGTCTTAAAAATTCACTCACAAACTGTAAAACTAGTAAAAATATCACCATATGCTTCGACAATTTTACGCAGCATGCGAATTGTAACACATTACGACCGCGAAAAGAAGATTTTACTTTAGTATAATTCATTTTATTTTCGAAAGAAAATGATCAAAATCCAATATGGCGGCGATTGCTCCTGACAAAATGATGGCGATGTCAACATAGATTCTACATGTACACTATCGACGAGTAAACAGACAATTGCAGCGACTGACACTTTATTTGACTTAATATGCAGGGCAATACGATTTCCGACTTCGGACGACGAATTTCAGGACGCGCAGAACGTGTTTTTTTATATAATGTTATGGGTATGCCGTGTGTGATCCAATGCATTAATGGCCCCCATGTTAAAATCATTTCCCCGAGAACAGGGAACGACAAAAGTACAAAAAAAACACTAAAACACGTTCGAATTAGTATCTTACCTTTAATTATCCTTTAAAATCCAACTAATAATCCATTTAACTCAATAATTGGCGATTTTGCATCTAGGGTCTTTAATAATTATTTTAGCATAGTTAAATAAAGACCCTCATGCCATACTATCACTATTTTCAACTGAATTTATGAACTCGATAAACTTTCTGATTCGTCACACGCTACGTCATGTACTCTATGTACATTACTGCTGTTAAAATGAACCGGAGCAGTTTATCAAATGATAGCCGTTGGTAAGCTCAGATGCATTTGCAGATTTCTGCATACAAACATAATTATGTTTAAACTTGCACAATGTTATTTGTCTATGATAAATGCCCTTATTGTGTACAAGAAAATAATTTAATATATAAATACACAAATAATGGAAAACATTCCATTACACAACAGATAAATCAGTGGATAATACCCGTGTACAAAATGGGACGTTCCGAATTCCAGTGTGGTGCTATTTTTACCATCTTATACTTTACACAGCTCTATGATTAACGTGAATTAAATCGGATAGCAAATATTGCGGATTATTATGAATTGTGCGATATTTGTATGGCTTGTTGTACATTCTTAAATGTCAAAAGTATATGCATGGATTATAAACAATGCACATTACACGAAATAAGGAAAATGTGATTAATTGACAATTCAAACACCGTATGTCGGTATACAGTACATGTACATGTGAAATAAGTCGCGTTTATAATAAATCGTCATTTTTTTTTTTTGGGGGGGGGGGGGGAAATGACGCAAAAAGTGTTATTTTATGACGCCATCAATCAGCTGATTCATTATACGGATGGCGAAAAATTATGTCATATAACTAGATTTAAAGGTTGAACGTCGTATAATTTTGAAGCTAAAGTTTTCTCGACTTTATTAATTATGAAAAATCATTCAGTGATAAAGTAAAAAGTAGTCCGTGCACGTGGCAGGTATATCCCACAGTGTTGAATATAGGCTAGTATATTTCATAAGGTGTTATACCGTCAATGTCGCGTTGAAAATGGGATAAATGTAAAATGTCAATCGATATCGATTATTTCACTATAATTTGAAATACATTATTATATTACATCAAGCTTAGTTTGATTTGATATCTATACATACATACAATGACGATTCATCAGGTCGAACCATATTTTCTTTGTTCGTTATAGTTTGTTCTGTTATTTTGTTTCGTTCTCTTATTAGTTGTTAAATGAATGCATTCAAATAAAAACAATGAAACAATTTTTTCAGAAAGAAGTATGGATTTTATATAATTAATCGTCGAGTGAAATGCCGGAAAACTTGTTGGACCCCAACAGGCAGTTGATTACCGTGATGGTCGTTATGGTCTGGATTTCCATGGTAAGAAAGCATACGCCGCTCGTTTTGCGACATAGAAATAGAGAGAATAACACAAACTCGTCGTTCGATCGGCATTTTCTATAAACATACTGATTCATAATTTTGTTCCTTTTGTGCGATTAATTGAGATGTGCTTAGTCTGCTCTGTGACAGCAGGTTTTTGCGAACTAAGAGGTAATACAATGGGCGATGAGGATGCACCATGACGAGTGTCACATTCTGATATAGATTGGTATACACTCATGTGTTTAGGGTTTATGTAGGATCTCATCTATACTTTCACACGTAGATTAATCACATTTACAACTTTGTAAAGGTACACATGCCAGAAAGTAGATGTGTATTGTAAAACAACAACATCAACAGCAACATATGTTTAGTCATTTTTGGATAGATGTGTCGAGCATCGGTCACTTTCAAATGTATTATATACCGATGGGGGCAGCTGCCAGAAATTGTAATGTATATACATATAATATCTCAATAAATATGGTTTACAGCGTATATTTACGTTACAGAAAGAGATCACATACTTCAAAGCATGTAACTTGCCGATAAAAAATGGCATAGTTTGGCCGTTCTATAATCGGCCTGCTTCCGACATTACGGCTTAAGGGCCTTTGGGCGGTGGGTCGTTATGATGATAGGACCCGGGCCGTGTGTTATTGTATAATACTATATCATCCTTCTTGTTTTCTAGGAAAACATATTGCCGAGCCAGCTTTTTGTACTTTCATTCAATACATTACGTAGTTTAGGATGTATCACGCGTAATGTTATTTCCGTGACAAAATAACCCAGTTAAAGCTAGATTCTCTAGATTTAAAGTGACAACAATACGGACGTGGTTGTTTTTAACCTTACAATTTATTACAAAAAATCACTAAACGTATACAGACATATTAAGAATTGAATTGTGTAAGGCATAGTTGGAAATTTCTATAGGAATACAATAAATCGCTCCGGTTAGTTAATACGATTGCGTAAATATTGTTTATGGTCCGAAAAATAGTGTAAAATGAAATAAACTGATTTGAGGTTAATGTTTCAGTTTCAGTTGTAATCAACATTTTATTTATGCTTATTGTATGCTACATTTGATCATCTTTTTCCGATGTGTTCGTTGATTTTGTGCGTATTTATAGCTATCACCATTATCTTACATCGAATGTTAACACCATTTTGTTCAGTTAAAGTCGCGCGGTGCGATTTTCTTTAGATATAGAAAATCGGCCCATGGGCCGATATGATCATATTGGCCGTCAAATACGAATAATGGCTGCCGATGATGTCAATTGTTGCTTTATAAAATAGCGATATGTTATATAAGAAATAGAAAACCTTACTGAGGGTCATATGGCAGGGTGGTGACCAGTCAGGCAGTCCCAAATAGTATATGGACCTCAGCCTTGAGGTCCATATACTATTTGGGGCTGCCTGGCTGGTCACTATTCTGCCATTGGGCCTGAAGTGAGGATTTCTATTTCTTATATAATACCGAACATTTTTGTGCCGATAAATGTCAATAGAAACAAAAATAAATAACACAATATAAAATTCATCAATATTTATCAGTTACTGTCAATAATATGTACCCAATAATTCGTATTCTTCTTCTGTTAAACAGGCAAATCTGCCACCACCAGACGACATTTTTGTAAACAAAGGAAACAGTATTCGAAAAATCGTTGCGTTGTAAAACTTGCACACATGTTACAAATAACCAACATTCTAGTGGTTAAGTATCCCCAAATAATTTCCTTCTTTGTTCTATATAGAAATCGCAATTTTTTATCTCAAATTTCACCACGATGAGCGATAAGCCAATATATCACTATACATGACTGGAAAGGTGGTTTCATAAGCTTACAAACAAATTGCATTTGAAAAAATTCTACACGCTGTACGCTCAAAATAATTACCTTAGAACATATGCACCGGTTTTGACAGCTACCAGCACTGCCATATTGAAGGCAAACACCATGCCCTACTATTGAGGCTGGCAACCACCAACATACAAAGAAATGCACAAATCAGGCCTTTTGCCCTGTGACTTACACATGTACCTTTAAACTGATACCACAACTTATCATTTGAAATACATTTAAAAAATCTTATGCACCAGGACCTGCATCATATGTGCTTAGTAGCAAACTGACTGCATGTAACCCCCCAAGTTCCACTTCCTTGTCGGGGTATGTAACCTAGTGGGCAGTATTATACGCGCGCGCATCTAGTCAGCGGGCGCTATACTGTATACCGCCCGCTGACTAGATGCGCGCGCATTTTTACCGGGCACTATTCAAAATAACGGACCTGTGTAGTTTATAAACGCAAAGAAGAAACAAATTTAAGTGAGGTATAATATGTTCATATATTATTATCGTCTATTAACACGAGACTACGATAATAAAATGTATTTTTATTATTGCCAACTTAAATAATTTTATAAAATATGATTTGCATACACACAATTGCATTAAGGTTAAAGGTAAGTTCCAGATAATTAACATGTCACATACTTTTTCTAACATTCAAGTCATTAGTTATAGAAAAGCTTTACAATAGCTTCATTTCATGTCACCTGCCGTTCTCAACTCATAACCGGTGCATGTAAATAAACATATGTAGCATGAATATAAAACATTTGTAAACATGATGTACGAGGTATTCTTTTGTTTGCAAAGCGTTGCGATCATTCTGACACAATTATTTGCAATGATTTATCAATCAGTCGTTAAAGCTCAAGTCCTTTTTTCATATAAAAACAAAGAATAAGAATAACGATCAATATATCATGAAACAATAAAAAGGTCGCCGTGGTGTAATGGATATGGTGTCCGCCTAGCGACCGGGAGGTCACGGGTTCGATCCCCGCTGTGGGAGCGTTCTTTCGATCTCCCATATAGACACCAAGTACTGGTTCTAGGCCCAGGCAACGGACTTAGTAGGAATTACTTTCTATGCAATCGAGCTAAAATAAATAGGTTTAAACTATCATGAAACGACTGTATCACTGTACATTTAACAAGAGGAATCGCTGCGTAGTGCATGTCAACTGCAATCATTCACAGTTGTGTAAAATGAAATGTCAATTTACAGTCGCGAAACATGATCAACATTGGTCATTTATTTCACGACGATACTGTTCACACATACATTTTTTTAAGACCTGAAATAACTCGAACGTAATATAATATATTGATATGATACTTCATAAAACAAGAATCACTTTAATGTGCTGATAAACTGTATTCCACATGACATATTTATGATTCATGCGAGTGTAATATTTGTTTACACTAATAATAGGCAAACATTCAGTAATACTTTTTAAATCAAATGATGATTGGCTGACGAACATTAATGCTGCTGTTGAACGTTTTCATTCTCATAGCAAAAACCGTAGTATGGCTCTCTGCGAATAGTTTACAACCTGATGCTTTTTGCTCTATTTTTACATAGTTGAGCCACGAACTTCCAACGATTTTTTTCCTAATACTTATTCTACCATATTTTTATCCAGGGTATGTTTTACGGGTTGGGAGGGCTCACACTAGTGGATCTACGCATGCAGTTCAAATGTTCC
>NC_068355.1:123761536-123766536 GCF_020536995.1 Dreissena polymorpha | reverse complement strand
GCTAATCTGGGATGACACTTTACGCACAAGCATTATGCCCAGTTTTCTCAGAACACGACTCATATATTGAATCAGAGAGAAATTAAACAGAACCCTCTCGTAAATCAGGCGTCTGTATGCGATACGTCTCTATGAATACTCTTTAAAATGATGTAGAACGGAACGGTATCAGCACTCGACGTCCATATTAGTTATATATGTTAATATATACAAGCAACTACTATTGACTATCCTATACAAGCCACTACTATTGACTATTCTATACAAGCAACTACTATTGACTATCCTATACAAGCAACTACTATTGACTATCCTATATAAGCAACTACTATTGACTATCCTATACAAGCAACTCTTATTGACTATCCTATACAAGCAACCACTTTTGACTATCCTATACAAGCAACTACTATTGACTATCCTATACAAGCAACTACTATTGACTATCCTATACAAGCCACTCACTTGCAATACGTTAAAGACCGTATATCAATATGTAATGTGGTTGTTTTTGTATTATGGCATGCGTACTTACAAAATTACAAAGCTTACTGTTAAAGAATATTTCGACTTGCTTCGACTTGAATAGGTATAATGCCACGTCTAAATTGACAAAAACATGATTAAATGTAGGCACACATTTTGAAGGACCCTTTTTTTAAATAAGTATATCGGTACTTATTTTCAAAACGTGCTGTATCCGTCTAACATTTTTATTTTGCATCAAAAGTTAACATTTAGGGTGGGGGAGCTTATGTTTTTGAAACAAAATTTAATCATTAAGGCCTAGTGTACTGAGTATTATTTTATCTTTACTGGACCAATTCTTCACGCGTCTAGTAAATTAGTGTTCCAGTTTGAACACATGTTTGATGATTCTATCTTCGTTCATCCCAATACATCTTTTTACATCCCTATCATCGACCCAGAGTGTCATTAATGGATTAGAATAAACCTCTTTTGAATATACACACGGCCATGTGTGGAAAATCGCCAATATGTTAATACTTAAATAAAACGACTGGCGCACAGTAGTCCGTTTTTGGTGTGGTACAATATTAAAACAGTTTGTCGAAGTCCAAAATGTTGTAAGGAGTTTATTTAGCTGGGTCGTGTTCTGAGAAAACTGGGCATAATGCATGTGCGTAAAGTGTCGTCCCAGATTAGCCTGTGCAGTCCGCACAGGCTAATCCGGAACGACACTTTCCGCTTTTATGACATTTTTCGTTTAAATGAAGTCTCATCTTAGCAAAAATCCAATTTAGGCGGAAATTGTCTACCCTATGCGGACTGCACAGGCTAATCTGGGACGAAACTTTACGCACATGCATAATGCCCAGTTTTCTCAGAACGCGACTTAGCTGATCATTGCTCCCAGTGCGGATCATTTCCTTACGACGTGTTTTAATGTAAATGTATTCGTTTAATGGATAATCTCCCCTAGATACCTGTAATAGACAATCGTCACTAATCGTTTTGAATCGCTAATTTCCGATCCAAAGCGCGGCGCGATGGTTATTAGCGATTTTGAATATGTCGATCACGATTAAACAACCTTTCATATATAAATGAAAGCATTCGACACGACATTGTACGTTTTCGTAGCTCTTAGAAATGTATAAGCAGACATATTAAACTTCAATAATTTTGGAGTTTTTTTGGAAATAAGTTAAAACATTATAGTATAAACTGATTTTGAGTGTCAGTTCTTTGTATCACACGCTTTTATCACATGCTTCAAAGAAACGTAATATTGACGTCAACCTCATAATAAAATTTGAAATATTTTTGCGTTTCGACACTTGAAGAGGCAACGTTATTTCAGCAAATTATCGTAAATTATCCTAATTGTTTATTAACAATTACAAAATCAATTTAAATGCACATCTGCTTTTTAGTAACATTACAACCATAAACTGTTTTTGATATATTTTCTTAAGTGCAAGTTTGATCGAAAGAACGAACATGTTAACATTTACGTCGGTCGTCGGTAACACCGCTCGTAGTAAAAAAGACGACTTGGTTTTGAAATTTAACCTTTAATTTTCCGTTGATAGACAAGCCGTGAGGTCGAATTGTCTTCAAAAGAGCATTTAAAAACTGCTAGCTTAACCGATTGAAATTAGCGAATACACACGAATAAGAATAAAACATTCTGACTTTAAAACAAAACGGACGGAAATTTAAAAAAATCACATCGTGTTATAAATATTTAGTTTATTGATATTAAACTTTGAAATAATAAAGGTATATTTTTTATTCAATATATAAATACAAACAGTAAAATAAAATTAGAAAACGATGGCAATTTTGCATACAGTTATTACATCAACGTTTTAAAGAATCCCTACTTTATTAAAAGAATAATAATAAACCATATTGTACATTCATACGATGGGTATCTGCTGCAGATGTATATTATAGGTGTGATGCTATGTTAAATATGAATACAGAGATATGTGTTTACAGGCATGAAAGCGAACAAGTAAAAACAACTACTTCAATGTATCAAGTACATTTGTAGGAAGTTAATTTATGAACATGTCTAGAGTATTTTAGCAAGTAAGATCTCATTAAATTAACAATTAATATGTTATGGGATGTAAAATTAAATATATCAGAAACTGTTATGTAATCCTCAGCTTTTTTTAAACATTTTTGACATAACTAGTGTCTTACTTAAATTTCAGAAATAGAGTTCATAATCTCGTTCCGATGGGTTTGAGGGTACTTGAGGTGGCGCTAATGTGTCTTTTTTGGTATACATTTTTACAAATCCATCTTTTGGCTCACCTTGCTTCAATATTGTAATCGGGATAAGCTCATAAGAGTATTTAACTCTATCGCCATCATCAGCAGTCATGACTGCATTTGACGTAGCATTACGATGATTATATTCTCCTGGAATCGCAGATATTGTTGCTTCTTCAAGTTCATAAACGTGTTCTGACGCATTGCCATCGTCCACAATTAAGTTAGAAGTTGATATAGCATTTGTGTTACTATGTCCGCGGGTTGTGTGGGACCGTGTTGATATTATTTTCCTCGAAACAGGTTCATAGTCGTGACCAAGAGTATCGTCAGCACAATCTGTCGTGGTTGTATTCGATACAGCATTGACATTGACGTTGCTCGATGCAGCACCGACCGTGTTCTGTTTATCAGATACCGGAGACGTTTCGGACATAATACTCCCTGAAGCACATCCATAAACGTGCTCTTGTGTATCATCAAAAGAAAGAGCCAGGTACGCGCTCGGTGCATTAGTCGGTAACATTTCTGGCACAAACATCGCCGAAGCAGATTCCTTCGTATGCTCTTGCCTATTGGCGTCGATGACAACTATGGCTGCGTTTGATATAGTATTGTCGGTCGATGTGCCATGGTTTTCGGGTAAACGGTTGTGGATAACGTATGTTATTGTTACCAAGCTTGTTGTTAAAGAAAGTAAACTTGCCACACCGTATATATACAATGAATATGACACCACCACTGATTTGTCCAACTGTTCTTGTGGAATAATAAGCACATGGACAGCAACGTTAATGGTAAAAACAGCTGAAAAAAGAACAGGTAAAAGGCAGTCAATAAATCGGTAAAGTGACAATGCAAACCCGATTCATTATTTATTTTTATACTTATAAACTTAGTTTTAACAACAGTCGAGACTTGTTTTAAAAAGCCGATGGCAATGCATAAATTCAAAATGACGCAATATAAATATTATATTAATCAGCATAATACTGATTTACCTGAAAATAATTGACACGTTAAGAACACGAACATCAACATTGCTCGAATTCCCCTCCAGGCTGGTGGTCTGTTAATGAATGCAGCTGCTAATGCAAACAAGTTGAAAAAATAGGCCAGGAGGCTTTTGACTTTGACCGATTCGGTAAACTCTGTAACGATATTTTTATTGTTAGCAACGCAAAGAGATTATAAGGTTGATATTAAACAGTTTGTTTATAATCTTATGCCGATCGATAAGGCAACCCTAACTTATACCTTAATGTTTTGCATTTTTATTAGATAATATGTGTTTGAAATCAATATGAGTGGTGAATTTAATGATCAAATCAAACATTATACAATATGCTGACTATATGTATTATTCATTAAGATGAATGAACGGTAATATACGCTACAAATATGCTTTAATTCCATAGTGTTTGGTTGTTTAACCTATTTATGCCTAACATCTAGAAAAAATGCCTTGACAAACAGCGTAGATTCAGATGAGGCGCCGCATGATGCGGCGTCATTTCAGGGTCTGCGCTGTTTGCTTAAAGGAATTCTGTAAGAAATATTCTAAATATAGAAATAAATATACTCGACATCTCCTAATTTTGTAAATAAATTGATTCAATTTAGAAGGATGGGAGAGTCCACTAGGCATAAATGGGTTAAGGATCATTTTACCAATTGCGTTCCTGCACTCTGGGACCAAAGAGCACTCATCACAAAGGTCGCTAGAGAACAGACCATATTTAACAATTTGCTCGCAGTTAATGTCTTTAACTTTTATCCAGCCCGTTGTTGCCAATGAGATAATGGTGAGAACATTCGACACAATCAAACCACTGATAATCAACACCATTGCTTTGTTAATTCGTTTTCTTCGTACGTGGTCAACTGTATTGTTGCAATTGTTGTCGTTTTTCTCATCTGTTAATGCAGTAGTGTTTGGTGAACTGTTTTGGTCCGTTTGATCAACATAAGGAAATGTCAATGCTCCTAATGGCAGACACTTCTTCCAATTAGAAACTACAGATAAGGACGCTACTAAGATCATAGAAAATCCGCCTATTCCGAACATAACTAGCGAATATGGTGACTGAAACTTCAAATTGTTCCGTTCCTGAAGTTTTTCGTTTTCGCTTAAAACATCGGTCATTGGAATTATCGAGCATATTCCTGAAACAAATTAAAGTATGATTTTTTAAACGAATTCATAAAAAAAATCAAACATTTTTAATCATAAAGTAATGGGGAGTTTA